>NW_020527215.1:0-43415 GCF_003368295.1 Carassius auratus | reverse complement strand
TGGACAGACTGGAGATAAACTCTCCAGAGTTAAGCTCCAGTCTCAATCCTGTACTGCTGAAGCAGCTGATCGAGGTCTTCAGGATCACCACACACTTCAGACAGGTGTGTGGACAGACTGGAGATAAACTCTTCCAGAGTTAAGCTCCAGTCTCAATCCTGTACTGCTGAAGCAGCTGATCGAGTCTTCAGGATCATCACACACTTCAGACAGGTTGTGGACAGACTGGAGATAAAACTCTCCAGAGTTAAGCTCCAGTCTCAATCCTGTACTGCTGAAGCAGCTGGTAGGTCTTCAGGATCACCACACACTCAGACAGGTGTGTGGACAGATTGGAGATAAACCTCCAGAGTTAAGCTCCATCTCAATCCTGTACTGCTGAAGCAGCTGATCGAGGTCTTCAGGATCATCACACACTTCAGACAGGTGTGTGGACAGACTGGAGATAAACTTCCAGAGTTAAGCTCCATCTCAATCCTGTACTGCTGAAGCAGCTGATCGAGGTCTTCAGGATCACACACACTTCAGACAGGTGTGTGGACAGATGGAGATAAACTCTGCAGAGTTAAGCTCCAATCTCAATCCTGTACTGCTGAAGCAGCTGATGGAGGTCTTCAGGATCACCACACACTTCAGACAGGTGTGGGACAGATTGGAGATAAACTCTGCAGATTAAGCTCCAGTCTCAATCCTGTACTGCTGAAGCAGCTGATTGAGGTCTTCAGGAATCACCACACACTTCAGACAGGTGTGTTGGACAGACTGGAGATAAACTCTCCAGAGTTAAGCTCCAGTCTCAATCCTGTACTTCTGAAGCAGCTGATCGAGGTCTTCAGGATCATCACACACTTTAGACAGGTGTGTGGACAGACTGGAGATAAACTCTGCAGAGTTAAGCTCCAGTCTCAATCCTGTACTGCTGAAGCAGCTGATCGAGGTCTTCAGGATCACCACACACTTCAGACAGGTGTGTGGACAGACTGGAGATAAACTCTGCAGAGTTAAGCTCCAGTCTCAATCCTGTACTGCTGAAGCAGCTGATCGAGGTCTTCAGGATCACCACACACTTCAGACAGGTGTGTGGACAGACTGGAGATAAACTCTCCAGAGTTAAGCTCCAGTCTCAATCCTGTACTGCTGAAGCAGCAGCTCGATGTGGTCTTCAGGATCACCACACACTTCAGACAGGTGTGTGGACAGACTGGAGATAAACTCTACAGAGTTAAGCTCCAGTCTCAATCCTGTACTGCTGAAGCAGCTGATGGAGGTCTTCAGGATCACCACACACTTCAGACAGGTGTGTGGACAGATTGGAGATAAACTCTGCAAGATAAGCTCTAGACTCAATCCTGTACTGCTGAAGCAGCTGATCGAGGTTCGGAATCACCAAACACTTCAGACAGGTGTGTTACAGATGGAGATAAACTATCCAGAGTTTAGCTCCAGTCACAATCCTGTACTTCTGAAGCAGCGATCAAGGTCTTCAGGATCATCACACACTTCAGACAGCTGTGTGGACAAGCTGGAGATAAACTCTCCAGAGTTAAGCTCCAGTCTCAATCCTGTACTGCTGAAGCAGCTGATCGAGTCTTCAGGATCACCACACACTTCAGACAGGTGTGGTGGACAGACTGGAGATAAACTCTCAGAGTTAAGATCCAGTCTCAATCCTCTACTGCTGAAGCAGCTGGTTGAGGTCTTCAGGATCACCACACACTTCAGACAGGTGTGTGGACAGACTGGAGATAAAACTCTCCAGAGTTAAGCTCCAGTCTCAATCCTGTACTGCTGAAGCAGCTGATCGAGGTCTTCATGATCATCACACACTTCAGACAGGTGTGTGGACAGACTGGAGATAAACTATCCAGAGTTAAGCTCCAGTCACAACCCTCTACTGCTGAAGCAGCTGATTGAGGTCTTCGGGATCACCACACACTTCAGACAGGTGTGTGGACAGATTGGAGATAAACTCTACAGAGTTAAGCTCCAATCTCAATCCTGTACTGCTGAAGCAGCTGATCGAGGTCTTCAGGATCACCACACACTTCAGACAGGTGTTTGGACAGACTGGAGATAAACTCTCCAGAGTTAAGCTCCAGTCTCAATCCTGTACTTCTGAGGCAGCTGGTCGAGGTCTTCAGGATCACCACACACTTCAGACAGGTGTGTGGACAGACTGGAGATAAACTCTACAGAGTTAAGCTCCAGTCTCAATCCTGTACTCGGAGCAGCTGATCGAGGTCTTCAGGATCACCACACACTTCAGACAGGTGTGTGGACAGACTGGAGATAAACTCTGCAGGGATAAGCTCCAGTATCAATCCTGTACTGCTGAAGCAGCTGATGGAGGTCTTCAGGATCACCACACACTTCAGACAGGTGTGTGGACAGATTGGAGATAAACTCTGCAGAGATGAGCTCTAGACTCAATCCTGTACTGCTGAAGCAGCTGATCGAGGTCTTCGGAATCACCAAAGACTTCAGACAGGTGTGTGGACAGACTGGAGATAAACTATCCAGAGTTTAGCTCCAGTCACAATCCTGTACTTCTGAAGCAGCGAATCAGGGTCTTCAGGATCATCACACACTTCAGACAGCTGTGTGGACAGACTGGATATAAACTCTCCAGAGTTAAGCTCCAGTCTTAATCCTGTACTGCTGAAGCAGCTGATCGAGGTCTTCAGGATCACCACACACTTCAGACAGGTGTGTGGACAGATTGGAGATAAACTCTGCAGAGATGAGCTCTAGACTCAATCCTGTACTGCTGAAGCAGCTGATCGAGGTCTTCGGAATCACCAAAGACTTCAGACAGGTGTGTTGACAGACTGGAGATAAACTATCCAGAGTTTAGCTCCAGTCACAATCCTGTACTTCTGAAACAGCGAATCAAGGTCTTCAGGATCATCACACACTTCAGACAGCTGTGTGGACAGACTGGAGATAAACTCTCCAGAGTTAAGCTCCAGTCTCAATCCTGTACTGCTGAAGCAGCTGATCGAGGTCTTCAGGATCACCACACACTTCAGACAGGTGTGTGGACAGACTGGAGATAAACTCTCCAGAGTTAAGATCCAGTCTCAATCCTCTACTGCTGAAGCAGCTGGTTGAGGTCTTCAGGATCACCACACACTTCAGACAGGTGTGTGGACAGACTGGGAGATAAACTCTCCAGAGTTAAGCTCCAGTCTCAATCCTGTACTGCTGAAGCAGCTGATCGAGGTCTTCATGATCATCACACACTTCAGACAGGTGTGTGGACAGACTGGAGATAAACTATCCAGAGTTAAGCTCCAGTCACAACCCTCTACTGCTGAAGCAGCTGATCGAGGTCTTCGGGATCACCACACACTTCAGACAGGTGTGTGGACAGATTGGAGATAAACTCTACAGAGTTAAGCTCCAATCTCAATCCTGTACTGCTGAAGCAGCTGATCGAGGTCTTCAGGATCACCACACACTTCAGACAGGTGTTTGGACAGACTGGAGATAAACTCTCCAGAGTTAAGCTCCAGTCTCAATCCTGTACTTCTGAGGCAGCTGGTCGAGGGTCTTCAGGATCACCACACACTTCAGACAGGTGTGTGGACAGACTGGAGATAAACTCTACAGAGTTAAGCTCCAGTCTCAATCCTGTACTTCTGAGGCAGCTGGTCGAGGTCTTCAGGATCACCACACACTTCAGACAGGTGTGTGGACAGACTGGAGATGAACTCTACAGAGTTAAGCTCCAGTCTCAATCCTGTACTGCTGAAGCAGCTGATCGAGGTCTTCAGGATCACCACCACTTCAGACAGGTGTGTGGACAGACTGGAGATAAACTCTGCAGGGATAAGCTCCAGTATCAATCCTTGTACTGCTGAAGCAGCTGATGGAGTCTTCAGGATCACCACACACTTCAGACAGGTGTGTGGACAGATTGGAGATAAACTCTGCAGAGATGAGCTCTAGACTCAATCCTGTACTGCTGAAGCAGCTGATCGAGGTCTTCGGAATCACCAAAGACTTCAGACAGGTGTGTGGACAGACTGGAGATAAACTATCCAGAGTTTAGCTCCAGTCACAATCCTGTACTTCTGAAGCAGCGAATCAGGGTCTTCAGGATCATCACACACTTCAGACAGCTGTGTGGACAGACTGGATATAAACTCTCCAGAGTTAAGCTCCAGTCTTAATCCTGTACTGCTGAAGCAGCTGATCGAGGTCTTCAGGATCACCACACACTTCAGACAGGTGTGTGGACAGATTGGAGATAAACTCTGCAGAGATGAGCTCTAGACTCAATCCTGTACTGCTGAAGCAGCTGATCGAGGTCTTCGGGATCACCAAAGACTTCAGACAGGAGTGTGGACAGACTGGAGATAAACTATCCAGAGTTTAGCTCCAGTCACAATCCTGTACTTCTGAAGCAGCGAATCAAGGTCTTCAGGATCATCACACACTTCAGACAGCTGTGTGGACAGACTGGATATAAACTCTCCAGAGTTAAGCTCCAGACTCAATCCTGTACTGCTGAAGCAGCTGATCGAGGTCTTCAGGATCACCACACACTTCAGACAGGTGTGTGGACAGACTGGAGATAAACTCTCCAGAGTTAAGATCCAGTCTCAATCCTCTACTGCTGAAGCAGCTGGTTGAGGTCTTCAGGATCACCACACACTTCAGACAGGTGTGTGGACAGACTGGAGATAAACTCTCCAGAGTTAAGCTCCAGTCTCAATCCTGTACTGGTGAAGCAGCTGATCGAGTCTTCAGGATCATCACACACTTCAGACAGGTGTGTGGACAGAGTGGAGATAAACTCTCCAGAGTTAAGCTCCAGTCTCAATCCTGTACTGCTGAAGCAGCTGATCAAGGTCTTCAGGATCACCATACACTTCAGACAGGTGTGTGGACAGACTGGAGATAAACTCTCCAGAGTTAAGCACCAGTCTCAATCCTGTACTGCTGAAGCAGCTGATCGAGATCTTCAGGATCATCACAGACTTCAGACAGGTGTGTGGACATTAATTCATACAAACCTATGTAATATTTAAGTGATTATTCATTTTTCCTGACTTATCCATTCTCAGATATTAAACCACAAACCATATATTATTTTTTTTTTCAGCTTTAGTTTTAATCCATTAACATAATGTTTGTCTTCTCTCTTTTGAGTATTGATTGCCATCTAGGCCTGATCGCAGAGTTAAGCTCCAATCTGAATCCTGTACTGCTGAAGCAGCTGATGGAGGTCTTCAGGATCACGACACACTTCAGACAGGTGTGTGGAGAGATTGGAGATAAACTCTGCAGAGTTAAGCTCCAATCTCAATCCTGTACTGCTGAGGCAGCTGGTCGAGGTCTTTAGGATCACCACGCACTTCAGACAGGTTTGTGGATAGACTGGAGATAAACTCTGCAGAGATGAGCTTCAGTCTCAATCCTGTACTCCTGAAGCAGCTGATTGAGGTCTTCAGGATCACCACACACTTCAGACAGGTGTGTGGACAGATTGGAGATAAACTCTGCAGAGATGAGCTCTAGACTCAATCCTGTACTGCTGAAGCAGCTGTTTGAGGTCTTCAGGATCACCACACACTTCAGACAGGTGTGTGGACAGACTGGAGATAAACTCTCCAGAGTTAAGCACCAGTCTCAATCCTGTACTGCTGAAGCAGCTGATCGAGGTCTTCAGGATCATCACACACTTCAGACAGGTTTGTGGACAGACTGGAGATAAACTCTCCAGAGTTAAGCTCCAGTCTCAATCCTGTACTGCTGAAGCAGCTGATCGAGGTCTTCAGGATCATCACACACTTCAGACAGGTGTGTGGACAGACTGGAGATAAACTATCCAGAGTTAAGCTCCAGTCACAACCCTATACTGCTGAAGCATCTGTTTGGAGTCTTCGGGATCACCACACACTTCAGACAGGTGTGTGGACAGATTGGAGATAAACTCTACAGAGTTAAGCTCCAATCTCAATCCTGTACTGCTGAAGCAGCTAATGGAGGTCTTCGGGATCACCACACACTTCAGACAGGTGTGTGGACAGATTGGAGATAAACTCTGCAGAGATGAGCTTCAGTCTCAATCCTGTACTCCTGAAGCAGCTGATCGAGGTATTCAGGATCACCACACACTTCAGACAGGTGTTTGGACAGACTGGAGATAAACTCTCCAGAGTTAAGCTCCAGTCTCAATCCTGTACTTCTGAGGCAGCTGGTCGAGGTCTTCAGGATCACCACACACTTCAGACAGGTGTGTGGACAGACTGGAGATAAACTCTACAGAGTTAAGCTCCAGTCTCAATCCTGTACTGCTGAAGCAGCTGATTGAGGTCTTCAGGATCACCATACACTTCAGACAGGTGTGTGGACAGACTGGAGATAAACTCTGCAGAGTTAAGCTCCAGTCTCAATCCTGTACTGCTGAAGCAGCTGATGGAAGTCTTCAGGATCACCACACACTTCAGACAGGTGTGTGGACAGATTGGAGATAAACTCTGCAGAGATGAGCTCTAGACTCAATCCTGTACTGCAGAAGCAGCTGTTTGAGGTCTTCAGGATCACCACACACTTCAGACAGGTGTGTGGACAGACTGGAGATAAACTCTCCAGAGTTAAGCACCAGTCTCAATCCTGTACTGCTGAAGCAGCTGATCGAGGTCTTCAGGATCATCACACACTTCAGACAGGTGTGTGGACAGACTGGAGATAAACTCTGCAGAGTTAAGCTCCAGTCTCAATCCTGTACTGCTGAAGCAGCTGATGGAAGTCTTCAGGATCACCACACACTTCAGACAGGTGTGTGGACAGATTGGAGATAAACTCTGCAGAGATGAGCTCTAGACTCAATCCTGTACTGCTGAAGCAGCTGTTTGAGGTCTTCAGGATAACCACGCACTTCAGACAGGTTTGTGGATAGACTGGAGATAAACTCTCCAGAGTTAAGCTCCAGTCTCAATCCTGTACTGCTGAAGAAGCTGATCGAGGTCTTCAGGATCATCACACACTTGAGACAGGTGTGTGGACAGATTGGAGATAATCTGAACAGAGTTAAGCTCCAATCTCAATCCTGAACTGCTGAAGCAGCTGATGGAGGTCTTCGGGATCACCACACACTTCAGACAGGTGTGTGGACAGATTGGAGATAAACTCTGCAGAGATGAGCTTCAGTCTCAATCCTGTACTCCTGAAGCAGCTGATTGAGGTCTTCAGAATCACCACACACTTCAGACAGGTGTTTGGACAGACTGGAGATAAACTCTCCAGAGTTAAGCTCCAGTCTCAATCCTGTACTTCTGAGGCAGCTGGTCGAGGTCTTCAGGATCACCACGCACTTCAGACAGGTGTGTGGACAGACTGGAGATACACTCTACAGAGTTAAGCTCCAGTCTCAATCCTGTACTGCTGAAGCAGCTGATCGAGGTCTTCAGGATCATCACACACTTTAGACAGGTGTGTGGACAGACTGGAGATAAACTCTGCAGAGTTAAGCTCCAGTCTCAATCCTGTACTGCTGAAGCAGCTGGTGGAGGTCTCCAGGATCACCACACACTTCAGACAGGTGTGTGGACAGATTGGAGATAAACTCTCCAGAGTTAAGCTCCAATCTCAATCCTGTACTGCTGAAACAGCTGATCGAGGTCTTCAGGATCATCACACACTTCAGACAGGTGTGTGGACAGACTGGAGATAAACTATCCAGAGTTAAGCTCCAGTCACAAACCTATACTGCTGAAGCAGCTGTTCGAGGTCTTCGGGATCACCACACACTTCAGACAGGTGTGTGGACAGATTGGAGATAAACTCTACAGAGTTAAGCTCCAATCTCAATCCTGTACTGCTGAAGCAGCTGATGGAGGTCTTCGGGATCACCACACACTTCAGACAGGTGTGTGGACAGATTGGAGATAAACTCTGCAGAGATGAGCTCTAGACTGAATCCTGTACTGCTGAAGCAGCTGATCGAGGTCTTCGGAATCACCAAAGACTTCAGACAGGTGTGTTGACAGACTGGAGATAAACTATCCAGAGTTTAGCTCCAGTCACAATCCTGTACTTCTGAAGCAGCGAATCAAGGTCTTCAGGATCATCACACACTTCAGACAGCTGTGTGGACAGACTGGAGATAAACTCTCCAGAGTTAAGCTCCAGTCTCAATCCTGTACTGCTGAAGCAGCTGATCGAGGTCTTCAGGATCACCACACACTTCAGACAGGTGTGTGGACAGACTGGAGATAAACTCTCCAGAGTTAAGATCCAGTCTCAATCCTCTACTGCTGAAGCAGCTGGTTGAGGTCTTCAGGATCACCACACACTTCAGACAGGTGTGTGGACAGACTGGAGATAAACTCTCCAGAGTTAAGCTCCAGTCTCAATCCTGTACTGCTGAAGCAGCTGATCGAGGTCTTCATGATCATCACACACTTCAGACAGGTGTGTGGACAGACTGGAGATAATTCAATTCAATTCAATTCAAGTTTATTTGTATAGCGCTTTTTACAAAACAAATCGTTACAAAGCAACTTTACAGAAAATTATGTTTCTACAATATTTAGTAGTAGCTAGTAGTTTGTGCACATTTGACAGGATTTTAGAAAAACTAAAAAATAATAATAATACAAGACGTAGTCAGCTAGACGATGAACTATCAATATTATTAATTAAGTTATTATATGATTAAGTCACACATTTAGGAATAATTGTTAGTTCTGTTTGTTGATTCAGGGTCAGCATCATCTGAGGTCCTCTGAGGGTCAGCATCATCTCTTCTCAGGTGTTCTGGATCCAGACTGGAGCTTGTGTAAATCCTAGTTACCACGGGATGTGAATCCCGTGGCAAAACATAGAAACAAAATACAGACATCATTAGCATAGCTGCTGATCCAACAAAGTAAAATTAGTTTAACCCAAGCTAATGAATAAAAATGCACCTTTGATCAGATGCAACTACACTCACAATTAAAAAGATACATTATTCGAATGCTTGGCGAAAGAGATGTGTTTTTAATCTAGATTTAAACAAAGAGAGTGTGTCTGAACCCCGAACATTATCAGGAAGGCTATTCCAGAGTTTGGGAGCCAAATGTGAGAAGGCTTTACCTCCTTTAGTGGACTTTGCTATCCTAGGAACTACCAAAAGTCCAGCGTTTTGTGACCTTGTGCGTGATGGGTTGTAACGTGGTAGAAGGCTAGTTAGGTACGCTGGAGCTAAACCATTTAGGGCCTTATAGGTAAGTAATGATAATTTGTAACTGATGCGGAACTTAATAGGTAGCCAGTGCAGAGACTGTAAAATTGGGGTAATATGATCATATTTTCTTGACCCCGTAAGGACTCTCGCTGCTGTATTTTGGACGACCTGTAGCTTGTTTATTGACGAAGCAGGACAACCACCTAGAAGTGCATTACAATAGTCCAGTCTAGAGGTCATGAATGCATGAACTAGCTTTTCTGCATCAGAAACAGATAACATGTTTCGTAGCTTGGCAATGTTTCTAAGATGGAAGAATGCAATTTTTGTAACATTGGAAATATGATTTTCAAAAGACAAATTGCTGTCTAATATAACACCCAGATTTCTGACTGTAGAGGAAGTAACAGTACATCCGTCTAGTTGCAGATTGTAATCTACAAGATTCTGTGTAGTGTTTTTTGGTCCAATAATTAATATCTCCGTCTTATCCGAATTTAATTGGAGAAAATTCTTTGTCATCCAATCTTTTACATTTTTAACACACTCTGTTAGCTTAGATAATTGGGAAGTTTCATCTGGTCTCGTTGATATATATAGCTGAGTATCATCAGCATAACAGTGGAAGCTAATTCCGTATTTTCTAATAATATTACCAAGGGGCAACATGTATATTGAAAATAGAAGGGGACCTAGGACGGATCCTTGTGGCACTCCATATTTACTGATGATAAATGAGATGACTCCCCATTTAAGTAAACAAAATGGTAGCGATCGGACAGGTAGGATCTAAACCATCTTAGAGCCTGCCCTTGAATACCTGTATAGTTTTGTAATCTATCTATGAGTATGTCATGATCTATGGTGTCGAACGCAGCACTAAGATCAAGTAAGACTAGAAATGAGATGCAGCCTTGGTCTGACGCAAGGAGCAGGTCATTTGTAATTTTAACAAGTGCAGTTTCTGTGCTATGGTGGGGCCTAAAACCTGACTGAAATTCTTCATACAGATCATTTTTATGCAGGAAGGTGCTCAATTGAGCAGACACAACTTTTTCTAAAATTTTAGACATAAATGGAAGATTTGAAATAGGCCTATAATTTGCCAGTACACTAGGATCTAGTTTTGGTTTCTTAATAAGAGGCTTGATAACCGCCAGCTTGAATGGTTTTGGGACGTGTCCTAAAGATAACGACGAGTTTATGATATTGAGAAGTGGTTCTTCGGCTACAGGTAACAGCTCTTTCAGTAATTTAGTGGGTACAGGATCTAATAAACATGTTGTTGGTTTAGATACAGTGATAAGTTTATTTAGCTCTTCCTGTCCTATGGTTGTAAAGCACTGCAGTTTATGTTTGGGTGCGATGGATGAAACTGAAGTGTTAGATGCTGTAGAATCTACATTCGCTATTGTATTTCTAATGTTATCTATTTTATCAGTGAAGAAATTCATAAAGTCATTACTATTTAACGTTGGTGGAATATTTGAATCAGGTGGCGTCTGGTAATTTGTTAACTTAGCCACTGTGCTAAATAAAAACCTTGGATTGTTTTGGTTATTTTCAATGAGTTTGTGTATATGCTCTGCCCTAGCAGTTTTTAGAGCCTGTCTATAGCTGGACATACTGTTTTTCCATGCAATTCTAAAAACTTCTAAGTTAGTTTTTCTCCATTTGCGTTCAAGACTACGAGTTACTTTCTTGAGAGAGTGAGTATTACTGTTATACCATGGTACAGTACGTTTTTCTCTAACTTTTTTCAATTTGATTGGGGCAACAGCTTCTAATGTATTAGAGAAAATAGTGCCCATGTTGTCAGTAATTTTGTCTAATTCATGTGTATTTTTGGGTACAAATAGCAGTTGAGATAGATCAGGCAGGTTATTTGCGAATCTGTCTTTGGTGGCTGGAACAATAGTTCTGCCCAGATGGTAACGCTGAAACATAAAGTTAATATCAGTTATACGCAGCATGCACGATACAAGGAAATGGTCTGTAATATCATCACTTTGAGGTACAATATCTATAGCAGTAAGATCGATGCCATGCGATATAATTAAATCTAGTGTATGATTAAAACGATGAGTGGGCCCGGTGACATTTTGCTTGACTCCAAAGGAGTTTATTAGGTCAGTAAACACAAGTCCTAATGTATCATTTGTATTATCAACGTGAATATTAAAATCTCCCATGATTAGCGCCTTATCAACTGTAACTAGAAGGTCTGAGAGGAAATCTGCAAATTCTTTTAGGAATTCTGTATACGGCCCTGGTGGTCTATACACAGTAGCCAGAGCAAGAGATACATTAGATTTCTTTTGCATGTCTGACAGAGTAACATTTAGCATTAGTATTTCAAAAGAGTTAAACCTGTATCCTGTTTTCTGGGTAACATTGAGAATATCACTATATATTGTTGCAACACCCCCGCCACGACCAGTCTGACGGGGCTCATGCTTATAACAGTAGTTTGGTGGAGTAGACTCATTTAGACCAAAATAATCATTTGGTTTTAGCCAGGTTTCAGTCAAGCAGAGTAAATCAAAACTATTATCTGTGATCATTTCATTTACAATAACTGCTTTTGGTGTGAGTGATCTAATATTTATGAGCCCAAACTTTAAAAATTGTTTTTGTTCATTTACTTTACATTTTTCTGGTTTAATTACGATAAGATTTTTTCTAGATCCTACATTATATTTATATTTATATTTTGACAACACTATTATGGGAACAGACACAGTCTTAATAGGTTGATAGGTTGATTAAGATAAACTATCCAGAGTTAAGCTCCAGTCCAGCTCCAGTCACAACCATCTACTGCTGAAGCAGCTGATCGAGGTCTTCGGGATCAGCACACACTTCAGACAGGTGTGTGGACAGATTGGAGATAAACTCTACAGAGTTAAGCTCCAATCTCAATCCTGTACTGCTGAAGCAGCTGATCGAGGTCTTCAGGATCACCACACACTTCAGACAGGTGTTTGGACAGACTGGAGATAAACTCTCCAGAGTTAAGCTCCAGTCTCAATCCTGTACTTCTGAGGCAGCTGGTCGAGGTCTTCAGGATCACCACACACTTCAGACAGGTGTGTGGACAGACTGGAGATAAACTCTACAGAGTTAAGCTCCAGTCTCAATCCTGTACTTCTGAGGCAGCTGGTCGAGGTCTTCAGGATCACCACACACTTCAGACAGGTGTGTGGACAGACTGGAGATAAACTCTACAGAGTTAAGCTCCAGTCTCAATCCTGTACTGCTGAAGCAGCTGATCGAGGTCTTCAGGATCACCACACACTTCAGACAGGTGTGTGGACAGACTGGAGATAAACTCTGCAGGGATAAGCTCCAGTATCAATCCTGTACTGCTGAAGCAGCTGATGGAGGTCTTCAGGATCACCACACACTTCAGACAGGTGTGTGGACAGATTGGAGATAAACTCTGCAGAGATGAGCTCTAGACTCAATCCTGTACTGCTGAAGCAGCTGATCGAGGTCTTCGGAATCACCAAAGACTTCAGACAGGTGTGTGGACAGACTGGAGATAAACTATCCAGAGTTTAGCTCCAGTCACAATCCTGTACTTCTGAAGCAGCGAATCAGGGTCTTCAGGATCATCACACACTTCAGACAGCTGTGTGGACAGACTGGATATAAACTCTCCAGAGTTAAGCTCCAGTCTTAATCCTGTACTGCTGAAGCAGCTGATCGAGGTCTTCAGGATCACCACACACTTCAGACAGGTGTGTGGACAGATTGGAGATAAACTCTGCAGAGATGAGCTCTAGACTCAATCCTGTACTGCTGAAGCAGCTGATCGAGGTCTTCGGGATCACCAAAGACTTCAGACAGGAGTGTGGACAGACTGGAGATAAACTATCCAGAGTTTAGCTCCAGTCACAATCCTGTACTTCTGAAGCAGCGAATCAAGGTCTTCAGGATCATCACACACTTCAGACAGCTGTGTGGACAGACTGGATATAAACTCTCCAGAGTTAAGCTCCAGACTCAATCCTGTACTGCTGAAGCAGCTGATCGAGGTCTTCAGGATCACCACACACTTCAGACAGGTGTGTGGACAGACTGGAGATAAACTCTCCAGAGTTAAGATCCAGTCTCAATCCTCTACTGCTGAAGCAGCTGGTTGAGGTCTTCAGGATCACCACACACTTCAGACAGGTGTGTGGACAGACTGGAGATAAACTCTCCAGAGTTAAGCTCCAGTCTCAATCCTGTACTGGTGAAGCAGCTGATCGAGGTCTTCAGGATCATCACACACTTCAGACAGGTGTGTGGACAGAGTGGAGATAAACTATCCAGAGTTAAGCTCCAGTCACAACCCTCTACTGCTGAAGCAGCTGATCGAGGTCTTCGGGATCACCACACACTTCAGACAGGTGTGTGGACAGATAGGAGATAAACTCTACAGAGTTAAGCTCCAATCTCAATCCTGTACTGCTGAAGCAGCTGATCGAGGTCTTCAGGATCACCACACACTTCAGACAGGTGTTTGGACAGACTGGAGATAAACTCTCCAGAGTTAAGCTCCAGTCTCAATCCTGTACTTCTGAGGCAGCTGGTCGAGGTCTTCAGGATCACCACACACTTCAGACAGGTGTGTGGACAGATTGGAGATAAACTCTACAGAGTTAAGCTCCAATCTCAATCCTGTACTGCTGAAGCAGCTGATGGAGGTCTTCGGGATCACCACACACTTCAGACAGGTGTGTGGACAGATTGGAGATAAACTCTGCAGAGATGAGCTCTAGACTCAATCCTGTACTGCTGAAGCAGCTGATCGAGGTCTTCGGAATCACCAAAGACTTCAGACAGGTGTGTTGACAGACTGGAGATAAACTATCCAGAGTTTAGCTCCAGTCACAATCCTGTACTTCTGAAGCAGCGAATCAAGGTCTTCAGGATCATCACACACTTCAGACAGCTGTGTGGACAGACTGGAGATAAACTCTCCAGAGTTAAGCTCCAGTCTTAATCCTGTACTGCTGAAGCAGCTGATCGAGGTCTTCAGGATCACCACACACTTCAGACAGGTGTGTGGACAGACTGGAGATAAACTCTCCAGAGTTAAGATCCAGTCTCAATCCTCTACTGCTGAAGCAGCTGGTTGAGGTCTTCAGGATCACCACACACTTCAGACAGGTGTGTGGACAGACTGGAGATAAACTCTCCAGAGTTAAGCTCCAGTCTCAATCCTGTACTGCTGAAGCAGCTGATCGAGGTCTTCATGATCATCACACACTTCAGACAGGTGTGTGGACAGACTGGAGATAAACTATCCAGAGTTAAGCTCCAGTCACAACCCTCTACTGCTGAAGCAGCTGATCGAGGTCTTCAGGATCACCACACACTTCAGACAGGTGTATGGACAGACTGGAGATAAACTCTCCAGAGTTAAGCTCCAGTCTCAATCCTGTACTTCTGAGGCAGCTGGTCGAGGTCTTCAGGATCACCACACACTTCAGACAGGTGTGTGGACAGACTGGAGATAAACTCTACAGAGTTAAGCTCCAGTCTCAATCCTGTACTTCTGAGGCAGCTGGTCGAGGTCTTCAGGATCACCACACACTTCAGACAGGTGTGTGGACAGACTGGAGATAAACTCTACAGAGTTAAGCTCCAGTCTCAATCCTGTACTGCTGAAGCAGCTGATCGAGGTCTTCAGGATCACCACACACTTCAGACAGGTGTGTGGACAGACTGGAGATAAACTCTGCAGGGATAAGCTCCAGTATCAATCCTGTACTGCTGAAGCAGCTGATGGAGGTCTTCAGGATCACCACACACTTCAGACAGGTGTGTGGACAGATTGGAGATAAACTCTGCAGAGATTAGCTCTAGACTCAATCCTGTACTGCTGAAGCAGCTGATCGAGGTCTTCGGAATCACCAAAGACTTCAGACAGGTGTGTGGACAGACTGGAGATAAACTATCCAGAGTTTAGCTCCAGTCACAATCCTGTACTTCTGAAGCAGCGAATCAGGGTCTTCAGGATCATCACACACTTCAGACAGCTGTGTGGACAGACTGGATATAAACTCTCCAGAGTTAAGCTCCAGTCTTAATCCTGTACTGCTGAAGCAGCTGATCGAGGTCTTCAGGATCACCACACACTTCAGACAGGTGTGTGGACAGATTGGAGATAAACTCTGCAGAGATGAGCTCTAGACTCAATCCTGTACTGCTGAAGCAGCTGATCGAGGTCTTCGGGATCACCAAAGACTTCAGACAGGAGTGTGGACAGACTGGAGATAAACTATCCAGAGTTTAGCTCCAGTCACAATCCTGTACTTCTGAAGCAGCGAATCAAGGTCTTCAGGATCATCACACACTTCAGACAGCTGTGTGGACAGACTGGATATAAACTCTCCAGAGTTAAGCTCCAGACTCAATCCTGTACTGCTGAAGCAGCTGATCGAGGTCTTCAGGATCACCACACACTTCAGACAGGTGTGTGGACAGACTGGAGATAAACTCTCCAGAGTTAAGATCCAGTCTCAATCCTCTACTGCTGAAGCAGCTGGTTGAGGTCTTCAGGATCACCACACACTTCAGACAGGTGTGTGGACAGACTGGAGATAAACTCTCCAGAGTTAAGCTCCAGTCTCAATCCTGTACTGGTGAAGCAGCTGATCGAGGTCTTCAGGATCATCACACACTTCAGACAGGTGTGTGGACAGAGTGGAGATAAACTATCCAGGGTTAAGCTCCAGTCACAACCCTCTACTGCTGAAGCAGCTGATCGAGGTCTTCGGGATCACCACACACTTCAGACAGGTGTGTGGACAGATTGGAGATAAACTCTACAGAGTTAAGCTCCAATCTCAATCCTGTACTGCTGAAGCAGCTGATCGAGGTCTTCGGGATCACCACACACTTCAGACAGGTGTTTGGACAGACTGGAGATAAACTCTCCAGAGTTAAGCTCCAGTCTCAATCCTGTACTTCTGAGGCAGCTGGTCGAGGTCTTCAGGATCACCACACACTTCAGACAGGTGTGTGGACAGACTGGAGATAAACTCTACAGAGTTAAGCTCCAGTCTCAGTCCTGTACTGCTGAAGCAGCTGATCGAGGTCTTCAGGATCACCACACACTTCAGACATGTGTGTGGACAGACTGGAGATAAACTCTACAGAGTTAAGCTCTGGTGTCAATCCTGTATTGCTGAAGCAGCTGATCGAGGTCTTCAGGATCATCACATACTTGAGACAGGTGTGTGGACAGACTGGAGATAAACTCTCCAGACTTAAGCTCCAGTCTCAATCCTGTACTGCTGAAGCAGCTAATTGAGGTCTTGAGGATCATCACACACTTCAGACAGGTGTGTGGACAGACTGGAGATTAACTCTGCCGAGTTAAGCTCCAGTCTCAATCCTGTACTGCTGAAGCAGCTGATCGATGTCTTCAGGATCACCACACACTTCAGACAGGTGTGTGGACAGACTGGAGATAAACTCTCCAGAGTTAAGCACCAGTCTCAATCCTGTACTGCTGAAGCAGCTGATCGAGGTCTTCAGGATCATCACACACTTCAGACAGGTTTGTGGACAGACTGGAGATAAACTATCCAGAGTTTAGCTCCAGTCACAATCCTGTACTTCTGAAGCAGTGAATCAAGGACTTCAGGATCATCACACACTTCAGACAGCTGTGTGGACAGACTGGAGATAAACTCTCCAGAGTTAAGCTCCAGTCTCAATCCTGTACTGCTGAAGCAGCTGATCGAGGTCTTCAGGATCATCACACACTTCAGACAGGTTTGTGGACAGACTGGAGATAAACTCTCCAGAGTTAAGCTCCAGTCTCAATCCTGTACTGCTGAAGCAGCTGATCGAGGTCTTCAGGATCATCACACACTTCAGACAGGTGTGTGGACAGACTGGAGATAAACCATCCAGAGTTAAGCTCCAGTCACAACCCTATACTGCTGAAGCAGCTGTTTGAGGTCTTCGGGATCACCACACACTTCAGACAGGTGTGTGGACAGATTGGAGATAAACTCTACAGAGTTAAGCTCCAATCTCAATCCTGTACTGCTGAAGCAGCTAATGGAGGTCTTCGGGATCACCACACACTTCAGACAGGTGTGTGGACAGATTGGAGATAAACTCTGCAGAGATGAGCTTCAGTCTCAATCCTGTACTCCTGAAGCAGCTGATCGAGGTATTCAGGATCACCACACACTTCAGACAGGTGTTTGGACAGACTGGAGATAAACTCTCCAGAGTTAAGCTCCAGTCTCAATCCTGTACTGCTGAAGCAGCTGATGGAGGTATTCAGGATCACCACACACTTCAGACAGGTGTGTGGACAGATTGGAGATAAACTCTGCAGAGATGAGCTCTAGACTCAATCCTGTACTGCTGAAGCAGCTGTTTGAGGTCTTCAGGATCACCACACACTTCAGACAGGTGTGTGGACAGACTGGAGATAAACTCTCCAGAGTTAAGCACCAGTCTCAATCCTGTACTGCTGAAGCAGCTGATCGAGGTCTTCAGGATCATCACACACTTCAGACAGGTTTGTGGACAGACTGGAGATACACTTCAGACAGGTGTGTGGACAGACTGGAGATAAACTATCCAGAGTTAAGCTCCAGTCACAACCCTATACTGCTGAAGCATCTGTTTGAGGTCTTCGGGATCACCACACACTTCAGACAGGTGTGTGGACAGATTGGAGATAAACTCTGCAGAGATGAGCTTCAGTCTCAATCCTGTACTCCTGAAGCAGCTGATCGAGGTATTCAGGATCACCACACACTTCAGACAGGTGTTTGGACAGACTGGAGATAAACTCTCCAGAGTTAAGCTCCAGTCTCAATCCTGTACTTCTGAGGCAGCTGGTCGAGGTCTTCAGGATCACCACACACTTCAGACAGGTGTGTGGACAGACTGGAGATAAACTCTACAGAGTTAAGCTCCAGTCTCAATCCTGTACTGCTGAAGCAGCTGATTGAGGTCTTCAGGATCACCACACACTTCAGACAGGTGTGTGGACAGACTGGAGATAAACTCTGCAGAGTTAAGCTCCAGTCTCAATCCTGTACTGCTGAAGCAGCTGATGGAGGTCTTCAGGATCACCACACACTTCAGACAGGTGTGTGGACAGATTGGAGATAAACTCTGCAGAGATGAGCTCTAGACTCAATCCTGTACTGCTGAAGCAGCTGATCGAGGTCTTCGGAATCACCAAAGACTTCAGACAGGTGTGTGGACAGACTGGAGATAAACTATCCAGAGTTTAGCTCCAGTCACAATCCTGTACTTCTGAAGCAGCGAATCAAGGTCTTCAGGATCGTCACACACTTCAGACAGCTGTGTGGACAGACTGGAGATAAACTCTCCAGAGTTAAGCTCCAGTCTCAATCCTGTACACCTGAAGCAGCTGATCGAGGTCTTCAGGATCATCACACACTTCAGACAGGTGTGTGGACAGACTGGAGATAAACTCTCCAGAGTTAAGCTCCAGTCTCAATCCTGTACTGCTGAAGCAGCTGATCGAGGTCTTCAGGATCATCACACACTTCAGACAGGTGTGTGGACAGACTGGAGATAAACTATCCAGAGTTAAGCTCCAGTCACAACCCTCTACTGCTGAAGCAGCTGATCGAGGTCTTCGGGATCACCACACACTTCAGACAGGTGTGTGGACAGATTGGAGATAAACTCTACAGAGTTAAGCTCCAATCTCAATCCTGTACTGCTGAAGCAGCTGATCGAGGTCTTCAGGATCACCACACACTTCAGACAGGTGTTTGGACAGACTGGAGATAAACTCTCCAGAGTTAAGCTCCAGTCTCAATCCTGTACTTCTGAGGCAGCTGGTCGAGGTCTTCAGGATCACCACACACTTCAGACAGGTGTGTGGACAGACTGGAGATAAACTCTACAGAGTTAAGCTCCAGTCTCAATCCTGTACTTCTGAGGCAGCTGGTCGAGGTCTTCAGGATCACAACACACTTCAGACAGGTGTGTGGACAGACTGGAGATAAACTCTCCAGACTTAAGCTCCAGTCTCAATCCTGTACTGCTGAAGCAGCTAATTGAGGTCTTGAGGATCATCACACACTTCAGACAGGTGTGTGGACAGACTGGAGATTAACTCTGCCAAGTTAAGCTCCAGTCTCAATCTTGTACTGCTGAAGCAGCTGTTTGAGGTCTTCAGGATCACCACACACTTCAGACAGGTGTGTGAACAGACTGGAGATAAACTCTCCAGAGTTGAGCTCCAGTCTTAGTCCTGTACTGCTGAAGCAGCTGATGGAGCGATTCAGGATCACCACACACTTCAGACAGGTGTGTGGGCAGACTGGAGATAAACTCTCCGGAGTTAAGCTCCAGTCTCAATCCTGTACTGCTGAAGCAGCTGATCTTCACGATCACCACACACTTCAGACAGGTGTGTGAACAGACTCGAGATAAACTCTACAGAGTTAAGCTCCAGTCTCAATCCTGTACTGCTGAAGCAGATGATCGAGGTCTTCAGGATCACCACACACTTCAGACAGGTGTGAGGACAGACTGGAGATAAACTCTCCAGAGTTAAGCTCCAGTCTCAATCCTGTACTGCTGAAGTAGCTGATCGAGGTCTTCGGGATCACCACACACTTCAGACAGGTGTGTGGACAGACTGTAGATGAACTCTCCAGAGTTAAGCTCCAGTCTCAACCCTGTACTGCTGAAGCAGCTGATCGAGGTCTTCAGGATCACCACACACTTCAGACAGGTGTGTGGACAGACTGGAGATAAACTCTTCATAGTTAAGCTCCAGTCTCAATCCTGTACTGCTGAAGCAGCTGATCGAGGTCTTCAGGATCATCACACACTTCAGACAGGTGTGTGGACAGACTGGAGATAAACACTGCAGGATGCTGGTCCTCCAGGACACCAAAGTTGTAAGTGATCAACCTAGCAGTCATCCTCCGGCTCTTGTCAATACAGGGAGTGCAGAATTATTAGGCAAGTTGTATTTTTGAGGAATAATTCTATTATTGAACAACAACCATGTTCTCAATGATTCCAAAAACTCATTAATATCAAAGCTGAATATTTTTGGAAGTAGTTTTTAGTTTGTTTTTAGTTGTAGCTATTTTAGGAGGATATTTGTGTGTGCAGGTGACTATTACTGTGCATAATTATTAGGCAACTTAACAAAAAACAAATATATACCCATTTCAATTATTTATTTTCAGCAGTGAAACCAATATAACATCTCAACATTCACAAATATACATTTCTGACATTCAAAAACAAAACAAAAACAAATCAGTGACCAATATAGCCACCTTTCTTTGCAAGGACACTCAAAAGCCTGCCATCCATGGATTCTGTCAGTGTTTTGATCTGTTCACCATCAACATTGCGTGCAGCAGCAACCACAGCCTCCCAGACACTGTTCAGAGAGGTGTACTGTTTTCCCTCCTTGTAAATCTCACATTTCATGATGGACCGCAGGTTCTCTATGGGGTTCAGATCAGGTGAACAAGGAGGCCAAGTCATTAGTTTTTCTTCTTTTAGACCCTTTCTTGCCAGCCACGCTGTGGAGTACTTGGACGCGTGTGATGGAGCATTGTCCTGCATGAAAATCATGTTTTTCTTGAAGGATGCAGACTTCTTCCTGTACCACTGCTTGAAGAAGGTGTCTTCCAGAAACTGGCAGTAGGACTGGGAGTTGAGCTTGACTCCATCCTCAACCCGAAAAGGCCCCACAAGCTCATCTTTGATGATAGCAGCCCAAACCAGTACTCCACCTCCACCTTGCTGGCGTCTGAGTCGGACTGGAGCTCTCTGCCCTTTACCGATCCAGCCACGGGCCCATCCATCTGGCCCATCAAGACTCACTCTCATTTCATCAGTCCATAAAACCTTAGAAAAATCCGTCTTGAGATATTTCTTTGCCCAGTCTTGACGTTTCAGCATGTGTGTCTTGTTCAGTGGTGGTCGTTTTTCAGCCTTTCTTACCTTGGCCATGTCTCTGAGTATTGCACACCTTGTGCTTTTGGGCACTCCAGTGATGTTGCAGCTCTGAAATATGGCAAAACTGGTGGCAAGTGGCATCTTGGCAGCTGTACGCTTGACTTTTCTCAGTTCACGGGCAGTTATTTTGCGCCTTGGTTTTTCCACATGCTTCTTGCGACCATGTTGGCTATTTTGAATGAAACGCTTGATTGTTCGATGATCACGCTTCAGAAGCTTGGCAATTTTAAGAGTGCTGCATCCCTCTGCAAGATATCTCACTATTTTTGACTTTTCAGAGCCTGTCAAGTCCTTCTTTTAACCCATTTTGTCAAAGGAAAGGAAGTTGCCTAATAATTATGCACACCTGATATAGGGTGTTGATGTCATTAAACCACACCCCTTCTCATTACTGAGATGCACATCACCTAATATGCTTAATTGGTAGTAGGCTTTCGAGCCTATACAGCTTGGAGTAAGACAACATGCATAAAGAGGATGATGTGGTCAAAATACTCATTTGCCTAATAATTCTGCACACAGTGTAGTGTCAAAATAAAAGTACATTTTAATTTGTATTGATATATGCAATATTTCACTGATATTCATTGAGGTTTCCACTTTTTATCTATTTAGTTTGTGTCAGATGCAGATAAAGAGTCACTAGGAACAGGTCACTGCATCTTTTGTCATGCAAGTACACTTTAATTTCACTGTAAACCCAGATTTTAATTCAACTCAAGAAATTGAGTTCGTATTACTTAAATGTTTCTAATTTATTGAAATTACTTGTTAATTCTGAGTAAGCTGAACTTTTTCAATTCATTTCTTATTATACTTGTGTTTTTAAGTCCAATCAGTAGTTTCTACTCAAACAAATTGTGTTTGAATTACTTAAACATGTGTCATTTCTTTACATTACTTAAGTCTGAGTAAACTGTACTTTTTAATGGCCTATCTTATTGTAATTATGTGTTTGAGCTCAAACAACTCAATATCATCAAGTTTTGCCTGTTACTAGCAAGACTGGCTGCAGCCTGGCGCTTCCATTGGTTCATAGGGTCAAAAACAAAATATGAAATTGTGAATTATTTTCCATGGAGTCACGGATAAATTTGTGATTTCCGGATTTTATTGTTGTGTCCATGATGTTAACGTAAAATTGATGAAAACTTGAAGAGGTGCTGTACAATATTGTAATGATTGGAAGTAAAGAGGAAGATATTTTTTTTTTCATCACAGCAAATTATCCAGTGTTGAAATCCTAGTGTTGAGGACTTTTAGAGTAAAGTGTTAAAGTTGTGGTGTTGAATTTTAGCTAGTGTAAACAGCCCCCTCTGACCGGTGTAAATAATCAGAGTTACCTTTGAGTGTTAATAGTCACACCCGGGACATTTGCTCATGTGCATGCGCCTGACCCATCTGAAATACTTTTCACAGACGGCATTTTCTTTGCTCACGATGTGGCTCGTATGAGGACGGAATACGGCGAAATAACGTTTATAATCGTACTCATAAAATGGGGTTTGTAATATATCGTTTTATAATGACATGTATTTGCTGTGTGCGCATTAACTTTTCTCAAGGACATTTCCTTTCACTCACGGTGCGGAACAGACGTGGATGTCTTTTAATTTCTATATGGGAAATCTAAAAAGTAAATGTTTTTATCTCATTTAAAATGTGTTTAATAACATCATATTGGTTTTTAGTGATATTTATGTGCTTTACTCCAAAACTTTTTCTCAAGAGAGATATTTTCTTCCACTCGCGATGGGGAGAAGACGGGGAATTCGTTTTTTATTAAAGGAAAATACCATAAGTAACGTTAAGTGATTTAACGTACCTCGTTTACATGTATTTTATAAGATGATATTACTTCATGTCGATATTTAAATGCTCTGCGCACCTAAATGAGCCTAACAGTTCCTCGCAGATTTGAACTGCTCTGCAGGCAGACCACGATGGTGCAGACACGGAAAAGACCAGAAGTAAGTGTTTTACCTCATTTAAAATATCTATTTTATAACAGCATATTGATTTATTGTGACATTAATATGTTGTGCGCTTGTACACTTTCCTCAGAGAGACATTTTCTTCCACTCACAAAACGGAGCAGATGGGGAAGTTGGTTTTAACAAGGAAATCACGGAAAGTAAGTGTTTTACTTAATTTACTTTATGTACGTTATTTCACAAAATGATATTATTTAGTAACGTTAATGCTATTTGTATGCTGTGTGTGCTTACATGATCTGAAACTTTTCTCACAGATTAAATTTGATGTCAAAATAGCAATATCAGTAATGTTAATTGTTTCTTGCATGTGTCCTGACCAAATGCTGTCATTTTTGTCATTATACTAAGCATTAATTTAATGAGTTTTCATAATGTTGAGTTTCAGTATATTGTATTTTATTTTTTCCATATATATATGTATGTGTATGTTTCATATTATATATATATATATATATATATATATATATATATATATATATATATATATATATATATATATATATATATATATATTAGTGCTGTCAATCGATTAAAAAAAATTAACTAATTAATCGCACAATTTTTTAAAATTAATCGCGATTAATCGCGATTAATCGCAATTAAAAGACTGAAACTTTTTGGATATGTAAATGTAAAATGTAAATAATTAATGTAAACTCAAGACAAAGAAACTATTTAAATTCAAAATATGATTGTTTATTGGAATTTTTGTTTAACTTGTAACACAGATTTTCTCATGTAAACAACATACCTGCAATAAACCATCAATATCCTCCAAATTAACTGTTGGCTTGAAAGCCATATTTATTACAGAAATAAAAACACAGGCATGTAAGTACCATTTGAATTTCAAAACAATCAATGCCAATAAAAAACAAAAATTATTTCCATGTTGAATTCTAAGTGGACTGCAAAAAAATTCCAAAGTATAGTCATTGCCAGTGCTTTAAGTGGGCCAGTACGCACCAGTACTCAGTACCGCCACTTCCAAATATAGCTCTTGAGCGCACCGCCACCTCTCCATGCGCCCAGAACGTGCTTGTAGCGTACCGGTACGCTCATTTGGACATCTGTTTTAATAGAGGTTTTAATCTTTTACCTGCACTGCCGATTTTCAGAGCACCCTTCACAATGCAAGCTTCCTAATTCATCCCACCCAGAGCAGAAACTACATTACCCATTCACCCTTAAGTTATACAAGTGAATAGCGCATGTGTCGCTTTTCCCACTGTTAAGTGTCAACAACTCAACGTGGCCGGAGAAGGTGTGTGAAACTCGTTGTGAGTTATACTAAAGCAAAATCTTGAGTATTTATTGTCTGATAAACATTAAAAACTGTCTTCGGAGGTTGAGTCGTCCTGCAACCCCCGCTGGCTGTTCATTGGCTGCAGCATCTTTTTTCTAAGTTCTAAAAAAATACCGTATACGGCAAGGCACAAATTTAGATATTAATTTATCTAATTAATCTATAGCCTATGCACAAAGACAATATGATCTTTTTGTCCCCTTTTTGTTTTAAAGCTTGATGAAGAGAGAGAGCGCAAGTTGCTGCAGCTGCGAGGAGGACAGTGATGCACGCGCACAGGAGTGATTGACAGTTCGCGGCACTGTGTACAAAAAATACTCCGCTACACAATTATTTTGTTATTTTCGTTTAAGCTTATTAACGTTAGCGTTACAGAAAGGTCTGATTTACGCACTGTTACAGTCATTGTTTTTTTTTTTTTTTTTTTTTTTAAACAATGACATTTGAGTTCATGATTTTAATGTTGCTGTTTCTTGTGGCAGACTAAATGAAGAGTAATGTTTCTTGTGGCAGACTGAAGAGTAATCCGGCAGAGTTTTATACTGAAACTTTCCGTCTAAAAGTCCTTCCTTGGTCTTATCCATATTTCTTTGCACGTTGAACACACATAGGCCACAACTGGAAATAAAAAAAAAAACTGCAACCGCGTTAATTGCGTTATTTTTTTTTAACGCGTTAAATATTTCAAATTAATCGAATGCGTTAACGCGCTAATTTTGACAGCACTAATATATATATATATATATATATATATATATATATATATATATATATATATATATATATATATATATACAGGTATATAAATATATATATATATATATATATATATATATATATATATATATATATATATATATATATATATATATATATTTGAAAATAACTTTTCAATTTACTCAGATCCTCTATAATGCATGAGTTAAATTGTTCACCCTTCAAAGTGAATTTGTGACCTCACAAGACTTGGAGTATGACACATGGGTAGCATGAACTACAGATTAGATATTATCTTTTTGGTACTGTCATTTATTTATGTGCTGTCCCATTTATGCGCATACATTTTGATGGAGCCCTCAGCGCAGTGAGATCAGCATGGAATTCAGGAATCGTAGAAAGAATCAGAAATATACTGAACTTTTTCATATTATTTAACAAACATCCTGACTGGATTGTTGGTCTCCGTGGATGACTGTGTGTTCATGAGACACTATTGGTTTAGTTCACTCTGAATTACACAAAAGTTGTGAAAAAAAAATCAAGAAAAAAAAACTGTATTTTCTTCACCGAGTTAAATCTTTTTCACTGACTCCTGACCAGAGCTTCGGTTGTTATGACTGTCAAAATGACAGCTGACAGATGAACGTGATAACTTCCTGTTGCAACGAGCACAGCAGATGTATTTACCTCAGAGAAAAAAACACATATATGTTGTATTTCATGCTTTGTTTTTATTAATCTTCATTTTTCACAACTTGTGTGCTTTTCCTAGTTGAGTTGGATTTAATTGCTTTGCTAATAGATTCTCATGAACACATATTCATGCACAGAGACCAGCAATCGGGGAAATAAATGATGACGAAATAATCCTTAAAACAAATTGTTCACCTGAATTGTTATTCACTTATACCCATGCTGTTCTACAGACACCATGTAAGATGTATGTCATACAGGTTTGGAACCACATGAGGATGAAAAAAAATTATGACAGAATTTTGGGTAAATGCTTTAAGTGAACTATTATTGTATTGTAATTGATACTTGTCTGATATTTCACCTGTTAATAATATTTTTGATAAATGGATGTAAAATTATTGTTTTTTTATCCCCAATTTTACAGAAGCACTTTTGTGATGCTGCAAGTGGGAGTGGATTTCTTGCTTAGATGGAAACTGCAGAGAACCACATCCTGTCATCCTGAAAAAAAGAAAGGAACTACTTTCTCCAAGGAGGTCCAAACGCCATTGGCACAGACTTTGTTCAGTTCAGACTTTGATCAGTAGCATACATTCAGCCAGGGCCGTCCTTAGGGGGTGCAACTGATGCAGTCGCACAGGACTCCACACTTGAGGGGTTAACGGACTGAATGAGCCCCGCCCCCCGGGAACGCTTCCTACTTCGCACCGGGTCCCAAAGCAGCTAAGTATGGGCCAGCATTCATAGTTAATGGTAATGTAAGGACAAAAGAACCTGAGATACTTTGATCTCCTGAGAAACAGACAATACAAACATACACGGGCATCTTCGAGACACCCCACAGAGTGGAGGAGCAGGAGACCTCCTCCCCTTCTGGCCATTTGTTTCATTATAAATCCTTTCACCCAATTCTTCCTTCTACTTAGTCTGCTCAAAATGATTACATGAAAATGTCAATGCAAGTGAACTAACACTCATGTCTAGTATCATTGGAAATGTCTCAGTGCAACTGGTACAATGGTCTCAATCTTACAAAAGTAGATTAGAAGATAATACAGATCTGAAGAGTCAAGAGATATCTTGATTGCTGTGATGGGAGTGTCCTTTCCTAGGGCCCTCCATGTAAATACCCCGTTCCCATTGAGTTGTAAAACCACCCAGGCTTGGTACCTGAGTTAATGCAAATTCCAATTGTTAGTTTCTGTCTTCATCTCGGGGGATGTTTGTCTTGGTCTGAGGTATTTAAAGGATTGCAGCAAAAGGATCAGGGCGATTTCTGTAGCCAGAAAGCCCCTAGTGTGTTGTGTGTCTCTTCACTTCATACTATGTATTTTCTAAGGTCAGGTATGCATATTTTACTTTTAGATTACTCTTTGAGAATTTGATGTTTTGTATTGATATGATTTGATGTTGTTTCAATTGGATATGTAATTGGCAAAATACATATCTACCTGACTGTAAATAAATTGTTACATTTTGATTCTATTCTGTCTTACTCTGTAATTATTGACTAGTAGATTACGTTGTATCCTTGTTAGCAACATTAGCACCCGAATGAATGAGTTAATATAAAAATAGAGTTAACTAGAATAATCAAATGTCAGAAGAATATTAATTAAAAAGGCATACAACCAATTTGCATTTCAACCTAAATTCGAGGTCATACTAAAATGGAGTCAGATTAAATAATAAAATGGAGTCAGATTTGAGTTTAACCTAAAAGGAATAACTACGCGCTGAAAGACAGAACACGCAGGAAACCTTCATCCAGCACCGGATACCTTCCTTGGGCCGAGTGTCTGGACCTTACAAAGTGGTGACCCCGCCGACGTGATCTCCCTAATTATGCGAGTGACGTCTTTCCAGCGCTAATTTCAGATTGATTCTCTCTGAAGATATAAGGTTTGAGCTTCTTCCCTGTCTACAACTGCTGCAGTAAGTTCATTCCTTTTTCTTATTAGAAGTGTTGAGGGAAAGCTTTTTGCATTTCACATACAGACACATTTTTAGAACGGGTCGACATACCCATTGTTAGACCGGAGACCGTAGAAATCCGGTGGGGGGAGAATTAACCGGGAAACATGGCTTTTCAGGGACAATACAGTGACAGTGTAGATCAGGAGATCATGGAAATTCAGGCATTACAAATAAAATACACACTTCTTAGTTTAAATGATAAAGGATTCAATCTTAAATGGAAAAACAATGAAATTATAGCCTGGTTTTTGGCCGAGGGCAAAAAATTGGCATCTAAATCGAAATATAAGAATATCCCAACTGCTATCGTCTACCTGCTTCGTAAAAATGACCTCGAGACAATAGCTGAAAACAAACGAACAATAACAAGCATCAAAGAAATTGAAAAAGGGCGCTCTGAAGAACTGCAAAAACTAAGAGCACAGGTCGAGGCATTTACATTGGAAAGACAAGGTTGGGCAAGACAGAGTGAGATGATGTCAAGAAAACTCGAAGAGCAATAATTATATATCAGCTCTTGAAGACTGCTGTAATAATGCAGGCTTCCCAGTGGCTGCAGTTAAGCAAGCGGCACTGCATGAAACCTTTGATTATGATAGAAACAGCGATAGTGATGATGATGATGTTGCCGCAATAGATTCTCAGAGAAACCAAGATCCCGTTCAGAGACACGGAGAACAAAATCAGCGAAGTCCGATTAAAACCAGAGCAACATCCAGCGAAAAACCCTCCAAATCAGTTAAAATTGCTGTACTCAAAACCATAACAAATACAAACGATAAAATAACCACGATTAGCCGCCCATTAACATGCGAAGAGTGTACAACACACAAACAGATCGTGGGAATGATGCCCAGAAGAGGGCCATTCCAACCCTATTGGGAAACAC
The DNA here is from genome assembly GCF_003368295.1 of Carassius auratus. NCBI lineage: Eukaryota > Metazoa > Chordata > Actinopteri > Cypriniformes > Cyprinidae > Carassius > Carassius auratus. Next base: position 14,652 of record NW_020527215.1, on the reverse strand, counting down.
TGATGCTACAAGCCACAGTGTATAAATTGGAAACTAGGGATGTATGGCAAATCGCACTCTTAACCATTCCTGAAAAACTCTGATCTAAATTAACCCCTCAAATGAAATCTGGAGACATAATCAAGCGAAACAATAACGAAACTGACGAAAGTATCTTTGAACGATTAAAACAGGCATTGCTAGATATAAGGGGTCCAACAAGCGCAGATTGGAGCAGGATACTACAAATTAAGCAGGAAAGCAATGAACCGTTTGAAACATTCGCCGAACGTCTGTGGATGACATACAAAGAATATTCCGGTCTAGAAAATGCAAGCCGTGATCACGAACCATTGTTACAACTCATAAAGAACAATGCTGGCACTCCAGTCCAAAATGCTTTGTTAAACGGAGCAGATTCAGCCGAAAACACATTCAGAGCGATTGTAGATTGGGGTTCAAGGATAGAAAACAGATGGAAATCAAAGCCCCAAACTATTGCATCTGCACAGTGGATGACAGAAGGGAATTATTCTAAAAGCAATGGGGCTGAAAAGCATGTCCACTTCTTGGAGGAGGTGACTTGCTGTGATGAATCTAGAACTTTTAGTTCAGAGGAAGCCTGTTCCACTGCTCAAGATAGTGTGCCGATTTCAGTTCTTAAGGAGATGCAGCACCATAATAGTGCAGAGTCGTGGACCAGAGCGCAAGGTGTAAAGAAAGCATTAGAGATTCATGAAAATCCTCAAACTTCAGGAGAACACAGCAAACAAACCTGTGGCAAAGATAGCAGGTTTTGTTCTTCCTGTCAGAAAATAGGCCATACAGAGGAAAAATGCTGGTCACTGGGAAGGGGTAGACCTCCACCTTATTTTCAGAAACGTAGGATATCACTTTCTAAAGGAAAAGATCAGGGGTTAACATGTAACAAGTCTACCTCAGGTATCACTCTTAGTGAGTTGACTGCATTGTTAATGCAAGGCCTTCAGCTACTGACTTCACTTACTAGTGGGTTAGCAGTTTAATAGCAATGAGTTTAATATGAAAACATCCAAATTTCAATAATCCTGCTTGCATTTTCAAATTTATAATTGTGCTGAACATTATGAGCATAGAACACACATTTTAGTTGTTTGTGCTACTAAAAGTACACATAGATTAGTTGAGTTTATTCTTTAAAAAACACATGACTGCTTTACTGTAAGTGTGTAAACACTTAGGTTTAAGGTTGTAGATGCTACATGCATTCTAGACCATGTGTCTTGTGTAAAATTGGAATAACTTTAATACTGGAATTGCATCGCAATTTCAAGTTGCATGTGTGTCTGTGTTGAATTTGTTTGTCTCCTGAGTGGTACACTCTGCTATTTTCTGTATAGCTGCAGTTAAACCATGTAGAGGAGCATAGAATAGCCATGTGGCCACAGTGTGAATTCATAAATATCTCAATGAAAATGCTCTCCTCACATGTGAGAACTTAAACCGTGTGGCAGATTGATTTGCTTCACAGTGCCAAAAGGGAGGAAGTGTGATGTCATTTCAATAGTGTGGCACAAGCGATAGCAAACCAATTCATCCTTCACTGAGGAGCACCAACTAAAAATTTGATCTGATCAGAGAGAATGGCTAACATTATTTGGAAATGGAAACTCTGAATTTGCAACTAATCTTGTAATAATAAAAACATTTTATGGAAGTCTTTTGAGCCAGATCTCACCTCACACTCGCTCTTAGAGGCTATTACCTGTTACAGCAACAGGACCAAATTTACATAACAATTGTAAAACTTCCTTTCCTTAGTTTGGAGCATGACAGCATTTACACAAAGCCACAGTCGTATACAGCCACAAAAGACCATTTAATCTTTTAATCTTTTAAATTGACTTGGAAAATAATGAGAGGGGGGTGTAAAATACAAGAAGTTTTTATGTGCCACAGAGATCTGCATGTGTGAACAACACCATAAAACAACAATTGTCAAACAGACAACACCAAAACAGGTGAACACATTTCTGCCCACAGATCTGACTGTAATGAGAGCAACAGCAACTAAAGCCATGGACATTGGTCCATTGGAATGCATGAAGACATGGGTGATAAAATCACCAATTAATCTAGAATATGTCCCCAGTAGAACTGGGATCTCTAATGCTCATGACACAGCAGACTGTGAGGGCTCTACTGCAAGAGCAGCATCAGGTGTTACACACTCGGACTGCACTGAAACAGGAGCAGTAATTCAGATCTGACCAACTGAACTCAGTTTCAAGTGACATCTGGATTAAAACTACAATACATGAGGATGAACGTAGTTAAAATAATTCCACATGCCTGAACATGAAACTGATGAAAAGTTCAAAATTAACTGTGGTTATCTTTGTATCTGTTTCTGTCTCATGCTGACCACTGCAATTCTTTGGAGGACAGATACCAGGAAGGTGTCTTGTCCCCTCTGCACCAAGCCAGGACAACAGAATTGTTACATAACCTGAAATGCGGGAGATGAATGTGAAGACACTTGAAGGGGCCATTCACACCTCACAGGAGAACATCACCACACAAATATCTACATGGCCTCCCGGATTAGAACCGGAACTAAATTTTTGCAACATGGATTGCTATAGATTAGACTCCATCCATCTCCCAGACATGAGCACAGAACACACACCTCCACCATTGCATCACCTCCTTTAGACTATCCAGTCTGTACACTACAATCAGAAGACAACGATGGCTTAGATCACAAACGTGGTACTCCACTAAAGATCTATTGTCCATCATCACACTGACAGAACCAGATAGCCTCACACAAACAGGACAATAGAATTAATTACATTCCCAAAAGATATAAAATATCTACTATCTGCAACTGTCTAAAAAACTAATGGAACAACACTGTAACACATATTTGTACGACAAGTCACAGATCGATGGTGCAAATTTTTTAACACAGAGGCAGACAAGCCTTTACAATTTAAAATTTTGAATCTTTCAGATTGTTATTGGGGTGGTTGACAAGCCAGAGGGCCCCTGGTTTCCCAACACATCACTAATGACAATAAACATTATTAAAATGATCAAATATGATGTGCCTGCACTTCATTTCTGTCAATCAATCATAAAATTTAGGATTATTAACTTTACCAGACCATCAACTGTGACTTAACCTTTATATCAGATACCCATTCTCACACACACACACACACACACACACACACACACACCTGTTACAAGGAATTTAGGATTTACATTATAGAAAAATGTTTTAATTGTGTTCTAAGTCACTTCTTAAAAACCTTACATCTTCTAAAGTGACTTGAAATAGAAAATTCCTGAATTAACAGTGTGATTATTGTATATACCTTCATAATTGTGTTTGAATATCATTCTTATAGTAATTATATGAAGTTTATTGATGCATACCTCTAAATTATTGCTCAAGTTATACTGACCTCTTGCTGCATTTCCTTTGATTCATTCATACCAAATTTTATGTTTACATGGGACCACTTTTAACATCAGATGTACCACTTGCACTGGCTGACATGAATTCATCAGGGTATTTTTTTGTTTTGTTTTATTGTTCTTATGTTAACTTATGACGTTTCTATCTTACTCCATGGGTGATTAAATTAAGCTGATCAGAATTCAGTCATTGAATGGCCACTAAGATGCTTTTCAGGTGTCCCACACAAATCAAGGAGCAAGGAGAACACCTTCACCTACTGAAGTCTGCTTAAAAAACTGCACTGCTGGAGGTGAGAGGATTCACGAAGATGGGTCAGACTATCGTCCTAGAGAAGGTGCCATAAGGAGCAGAGGTTTCTCCACAAAGGAATGACACGTAAACTGAATAAGTCGTAAAGGCTCAGATTGACCCACTGAACTGTGCTCACATGCTGAGCTCAACCACAGGTAGAAACCCTGGAGATATTCATCCACCTGCCAAACTCAAGCGACACACACATGCTGAGACTGAGTGTTCTGCAGATGTCTACAGCCCTCAGAAGGTTTCTAAAGCTGCTTACATCACAAAGACAATGTTGAGATAACATCTCGAAGATAAACAATCATCTAACGGTGACCCCATTGGATTCATCTGAATGTGACCCATTGGGGGTCAAACGGAGGAACTGTAAGGACAAAAGAACCTGAGATACTTTGATCTCCTGAGAAACAGACAATACAAACATACACGGGCATCTTCGAGACACCCCACAGAGTGGAGGAGCAGGAGACCTCCTCCCCTTCTGGCCATTTGTTTTATTATAAATCCTTTCACCCAATTCTTCCTTCTACTTAGTCTGCTCAAAATGATTACATGAAAATGTCAATGCAAGTGAACTAACACTCATGTCTAGTATCATTGGAAATGTCTCAGTGCAACTGGTACAATGGTCTCAATCTTACAAAAGTAGATTAGAAGATAATACAGATCTGAAGAGTCAAGGGATATCTTGATTACTGTGATGGGAGTGTTCTTTCCTAGGGCCCTCCATGTAAATACCCCGTTCCCATTGAGTTGTAAAACCACCCAGGCTTGGGACCTGAGTTAATGCAAATTCCAATTGTTAGTTTCTGTCTTCATCTCGAGGGATGTTTGTCTTGGTCTGAGGTATTTAAAGGATTGCAGCAAAAGGATCAGGGCGATTTCTGTAGCCAGAAAGCCCGTAGTGTGTTGTGTGTCTCTTCACTTCATACTATGTATTTTCTAAGGTCAGGTATGCATATTTTACTTTTAGATTCATCTTTGAGAATTTGATGTTTTGTATTGATATGATTTGATGTTGTTTCAATTGGATATGTAATTGGCAAAATACATATCTACCTGACTGTAAATAAATTGTTACATTTTGATTCTATTCTGTCTTACTCTGTAATTATTGACTAGTAGATTACGTTGTATCCTTGTTAGCAACATGAGCACCCGAATAATTGAGTTAATATAAAAATAGAGTTAACTAGAATAATCAAATGTCAGAAGAATATTAATTAAAAAGCCATACAACCAATTTGCATTTCAACCTAAATTCGAGGTCATACTAAAATGGAGTCAGATTAAATAATAAAATGGAGTCAGATTTGAGTTTAACCTAAAATGAATAACTCTACGCGCTGAAAGACAGAACACGCAGGAAACCTTCATCCAGCACCGGATACCTTCCTTGGGCCGAGTGTCTGGACCTTACAGTAATGACTGAGATGCTGTGGGTTAAGCAGATAAATGTAAGCACTATAAACCTGATTAAATTAAGACTACATATGGACCAAATACATTTTTTTGTGCCTTTACACTGATTTGCTTAGACATTGTTTTAATTGTTGTAAAGTATGTTCTTTATATGAATTGAAAACACTGAATGTGAAGACATTTTGGTGTAGGGCAAAAGAATTACAATATTTCAGTTAAAATAAATAAATAAATAAGTGTAAACATACATTGTTTTGTGAATTAATGTATTTCTTTCTCTCTTTCTATATATATATATATATATATATATATATATATATATATATATATATATATATATGTGTGTGTGTGTGTGTGTGTGTGTGTGTGTTTAATTTAACTCTTAATAGTGTTACATTTTAACACTGTATTGGTGTTGCAAGTGTCAACACTTTTGAGAGTGTTGATTTAACACTCGTGTGGTGGTATCCATATATACACTGAGAAAGTGTTAAATTTAACTATTGGTGTTAAATTTCCGATTTCAAATTTGTAGTGTGCCATCACTGAGGAAACTACACACTAGAAACCTATTAGGCCATGGCTTTTTTTCTTTTGTTGCTAAAAAAAAAAAGACGTTCAATATAAATAAAATTGGATCAGTGTAATGTTGCAGGTGTATGTATTAATTTTACATGGCTCTATTGACTGAAAGATATTTTGAGTTTCAGGAACTAAAAGTTAAGTTGGGTCAGTTACAATATACAATTTAGCTGAATTTGTAATGGAGTAATGCTAACTTAACAAGCTGAGTTAAATAAATGGGTGGGGAATGATTGTTTAAACTAAGTATCTTCAGTTACTGTAACTCAGTTATAAGTACATTCAACTTAAATGTTCTATTCCATTCCATTATGGGCTTAAGTACATTGAACGTAGTCCATTTCACTTATTCAACTAATGCTTCATCACCTAACTTTTTTAAGACAACGAGTTACCTCAGTTTTTTTAAGTAAATTCAACTTATCCAGGTTTACAGTGGCAACATGCATTTTTGTTATTCGTTACCTGTCCTTTAACTTATTGGGGAAAAAACATTTGTCTGTAAACTGATTAAGAAATTGTTGCATGTTTAAACATGAAGCACTGTATAATTTTGTTCCCATTATTTATGCCTAATTAGCCTAAAACAAGAAACAAATAAAATTAAACCTGCACGATTAAATCTTTGAAACTCTTCTACATCCTTACGGTTAAACTCAAGTTCTCTCATTATAATCAACAAAATACACACGGTGTAAAAAAGAGCTTCATTAACTGACAACATAAGCGATTTTAAAAGGAGCCTTCTTTACTTGCTTTTAGTGCTGGGCGATATGGCCTAAAAAAATATCAGATTTATGATTTATCGATTTTAAAATCAATATTCGAATGACAAATAAATTTTTTAAGTTTTAATATAGTTATAAACTTACAACTGAGACAAGATGATAAAAAACTGTGAAGTTATTACCTTAATGCTGGAAAGACCTTTATTTTATTTTATTATTATTTTTTATTATATATTATTTTTTATTATTAATTAATTTTTGTTAATACTAGCCCATCAGCTGTGCAAATTTTATTTGTGAGGAAAATAACAGTACATTTTTGTCAGTTATTTTATCTAAACAGATCGATTAATTTCTTCAAGATTTCAAAATCAAATAGCCTACTGATAATGTAGTAGCACTGTAAGATTACATTTGTTTGAATGCACTATTGCTAAAGCGATTGTGTGTGAATGTGCTGTATCTGTTTAAATCATGCTTTAACCTGAAAAGAATCAGTAAAAGAATCAGACAAACTCATGTAGTCTTTAACATCCCGCTCGACTATTGCAGTCAGGGCCATACCATACGGGCAACTGGGCAAGTGCCCAGGGGCCCAAGACCTCTAAAGGGCCCAGGGCAGCAAGGGCACGAGCAAAATACTGTATCTGGTAATCTCCCGCTTTATATTAAACAAACTGTCAACACGGGCTTTTGCGCTGCACAGAGACGCTGCGCTGTCTATGACTTTGAACGTGAGTTGAGAGCGGTTGAGAGTCACTCTCATGACCAATGAAGAGAGGGCCTCAAGTTAAGACCCTCTCCTCATTGGTCAGTCCGCATGAGGTGGGTCAAATGTTCCGCCGAGCGGGTTACGTCAGGCGTTGCTACAACAGAAAAAAATCTGACATGGAGAAGCTAAGTGGGAGCGCGAAGCGGAAATTAAAAAAGGAAAGTACATCAGAAACGCAGAAAATTTTAAGTATATACCTAAAATAGGTAATTTCTTCACTCTCTTCACACTGTTAATGTTGCCGACAGTTCTGCTAAATTAGCTTCCGTCAACGACGAGGACAACTCATCTAGCCAGGACTTTTCTACACTGCCAGCTTACGTTTACATCCCGAAGAGCGAAGAGCATTTTAAATTCAAACATGCACTTCGTCATTATTTAGGACTAAAATTGTGTGTTTTGCCAGATTATCTAGCATTTATTTCTGTCTTGTCTTCTTCAGAGAAATGGACAGATTTCTAAATGTTCATGTAGCATAGGGCTGGGACAACGTCCCAAAAAATACGTAGACGCAAAATATGCGCATCGATTCGTCGACCTGTTTTTATTTCTCTAAAAAAACGTTTGCAAAACTTTTACCTTATGTGCGCTGAATATACGCGATGGCCGGATCAACATTCTGTCCAACGTTATATAACCAATCCAGGGGTTTTTCTGCATTGATCTTTTTTTGTTGGCGGATGTCAAAGCCTTATTTGATCGCTGTGCCTGACACGGCGCTTACGAGAGAGAGCCCCGGCTGCACGCGCGGACTCACAGTCTTCAAACAACACGAGCGCTTCTTGCTCTCTCTCTCTCCCTTGTGCATATTAATCAAAATCATTAAACACAATATAAAAAGGGCGAAACACCAAAGTTTCACGCGCGCTCGGCCACTCACAGTCTTCAAACTACACGAGCGCCCTCTCTCTCTCTCTCATGCATATTGACCAAAATCATTAGACAAGATAGAAAAAGGGCGGAACGCCCAAGTTTCACGTGGAGCATTGGGGAATTTTTTTTTCCTCCATGACAGGCTGCTGGCTCCCACTGTTAATTTTTATTTATTTGGAAAAGCACTTTCTGTATTAGCTTAAAGCCCTCAAGTTTACATGGTTACTGTATTCTTTCAATTGCTCTAAACAAGTATTTTGGGTGACCTTTTTATTGAATGCTAGACATCAAGTTGTTGTTAGTTTCATCTGAAAGAATAACTTTTTTTCAGTAAGCTAGGCCCTATACAAGTGCAAAGTAATGCATTCTTAGTCAGTCTTTTGTAATTTTAAGAGCAATAAAAGCTCTATCAATTCAATACATTTCTATTGGGAATAAATGTTGTTAAATAAACAATGGTTTGAAAGTGGTTGCTTATTTATTCATTTTTTGTGAAAATGGAGAATATTTCCCTCCCTCTCAATGTAGTGGTCAATTTTACCAGATTATACAGATGCTGATGTGTTTTGTTTTCATAGCATCATATGTGAGTGAATGTCTTTGATAGGGGACATAGTAGTGCATTTGTAGTTCTGTGAGCATTTCAATATTTGTAAATCAAAATACACCTGATGACAGTTAGAATTTTAAGTATTGAGTATATTTACTGTATATTACAGTAATATATTCTGTATATGACCATATTATGGTGATCCTGGGGTCGTGATGATGGGGCCCTTGCATATTGTTGCCCAGGGTACAACAAAGTGTTAATCTGGCCCTGATTGCAGTCATTATAACCTGATCCAGCCATATAGCTAAATATGTTTAACATGAATTCTTGCTGAATATGCAGTTATATTATGGGCTGTTGTTGGCATGAATTGTACTCGTGATGGAGGCTCCAGTCAGAATCACATTGCTGACTGGAGCCTTTGTCAGACTCGCGGGGGAGGGTTGAGCCACTCTGAACTACGGGAGAACTGAGTGGTGCGTCGGTGGATGTTAAAAAGGAAACCGATTTTCATTCAAACAAACCGATGTAAATTACTAATTTGAGTTAATTGATAAAATCGATTTATCACCCATCCCTACTTGCTTTCATATTATTTAATGGAAAATAAATGCAGCTGCATTTAAATGCAGGTGTGTAAAATATGAGCAGGATTTGCACTGCATGTGTGAGTGTAGATGTGCAGCTTTTATTCTTATTTTTTTTTATCTTCATTACAAATCTTGTTCGGTTTCATTTTGGAAAATTGCTGGTAAAAAATAATTTTCGTTGTAATGCAAAATGTGAATTAATATTCATATGCAAGTATTTGTGCAAAAATTATTAATTCGCATTAATGACAGGGCGCATTAATATTCAACATTCAACAATCTGTGAATGTTGCATTTCTCTGTCAGAGAGAGCCAGCACTGTGGATTTCATCTTGCAGCAGACAAGAAAACAATTTTTTATTAATAAATAATTAAAATGTCTCATTTTTCACAATTATTAGGCTACTATCTGCATGTACTTTGTGGCAAACTTAATGCATGTGCTTTAGCACGGAATATATTAAGATTTGATTATGTAAATTTAATATAAACCTCTGATTAGTTGAATATAACAAATGAACGACTAGAACCAGAAAAATCTTACGTGGGGACAGACCATTTTTTGTCTTAACCAAAACAACAGTCCTTTAAAAACCGGTTCAGCAACTTTGAAAGCCTCATTCTCAAGACCATAATAATAATAACAAATAATCAATTAATAATTAATCATTATTTTATGAAAATCATTGTTATTTGTGATCGTGGAAGTTTGCAGAAGGCTTTAAGACCAAGCGGAATCCTCCGTTCCCGCCTCACAGTGCGCGGGTCTCCGAGGCTTCACTGTCTGCCGTTTGACTTTACTGAATCAGATTGAGGCGAATACAACTTATTGATCATGAGCCCAACATTTAGCAAGCAGGAAAACATTCATTCTACCTGAAGGGAGACGTATTTTATTGAGCTAATGTTGTTAAATAGAGAGAGAGAGAGAGAGAGAGAGAGAGAGAGAGAGAGAGAGAGAGAGAGAGAGAGTCTAGGGCTATTAAACTTAGAGCTCATTATACTGAAGTACAAATCCAAACACCAGAAACGGTATGCATTTTATGAATAATGAAATGTTATAAAAAGTATGCATTTTATTTATTCACATGCAGTATGGTTGTTGGTATTTATCAGTTAAAGCTGCTGTAGGTAACTTTTGTAAAAAAATATTTTTTTTTTTACATATTTGTGAAATCTGTCATTATGTCCTCACAGTAGAATATGAGACCTATAATCTGTGAAAAAAAATCAAGCTCCTCTGGCTCCTCACAGTGGTCCTATTGCCATTTGCAGAAATGCATCCGCTCCCGGTAAAAAACAACCAATCAGAGCTGCGGTCCTTAACTTTGTTTGTGTTCAAAATGTAGAAAAATGTATATAATAAGAGAGTACACCATGAATCCATTTTCCAAACTGTGTTTTTAGCTTGTCCTGAATCACTAGGGTGACACCTATAATAAGTGTTTATATTCAGACTATTTTAGATTGCTTCGGGGGTACCGCGGCGGAGTAACCCAGTACCTTTGTGATTCTTCATAGACATAAACAGAGAGAAGTAGTTCCGGCTATGATGTTCTTCTGCAAGACGCAAGCAGTTCTGTTTATTAACTGCTAGAGCATCAAAAGTTACCTACCGCAGCTTTAAAACCTATTTTTAAACTTGAATTTAAATACTATTAAACTAACTTTAAAATTAAAATAAAAAATGGTAAAATGTCACAGTGCATGTTAAATAGCCTAAATGAACTTGGGTTAATAATATAATTTGATTTTTTACATGAAAAAATCCTGTACAAAATGGGACAGCAACCTTTATATCAAACATTTTAAATCGTCCACAGCTGAGCATCGCGAGAGGGGGATCTGCGCCAGAGCGTGTGAAGTGAATGTGATGAACGAAGTAATTTTCAGATGCAATGGAAAAAACTAAACAAAAAAAATAGCCTAGATTAGGCCCATGCAGGCTATGCTGTGAAGTATATAATACTTATAATTACAGTTAACCCAGAGTAACACATTTTAACGGATTAATCGCCTTTTTTCATTTGCTGCATGTTTTCTTTCTTTCTTTATTTTTAAACACGCTAAAAAATAAATTACGTTTGTGAGAGAAAAAAAATATTAATCGTGTATAGGTTTAATTTTAATGTATTAATCACCCATTTTCGTTTGCTGCATGTTTTTTTTTTTTTTTGATATTATATAATTAATGTATAAATTGCATTTTATTACATTTAGAAATAATAACGGCTGGCCTAATAATGTAATCATGTACAAACAGGACATATTTAATTCCTTTTATTTTACAACAAATCCTTTAAATTTAACAAATATATCAGAACAAAACACAAATTAAAAATGTAGAATTATAATGGATAAATATAATTGCAGTATATAATAATAATAATAATATGCGCTTAGCTATAAACAAACAAACAAACAAAATAAATAATTTAAAGCCAAGCATAAGGTAAGGTTGGGCTTTCTCATTCTCTCACACGGGAGAAATCCGTTTCCATATTCGTGATGTTGCCCATTTGAAGCTTAAGTATTATTCGTGAGGTAAAATAGGCTTTGTTGTACATGCTGTCAGTATCGATGAAAAAAAATAAAAATAATTAACAATATGTGGAATAAGTGTCACGTTCGGCGTTGCAGGAACGAGGCGAGAGAACCAAATGCAGGTATGAAGCTTGTTTAATAAGGGTAATCCAAATGGGTAGTCAAGCAAAGCAGGGTCAAACCAGGATATCCAAAACAGAACATAAACAGGACACGTACACGGGGCAAGGCAAGACAAGGCAAGAGTGACGGACATGTAACGCACTGACATCAAACAAGGACTCCGTAACCAAGACAGAAACAAACCAGGTATTTATAGACAGGTGCAAATGATGAAAGTGGAAACAGCTGAAAACAATGAACAGTGATGATAAGGGGAAGTGAGACCTCTAGTGGACACCCAGGGATACACTGACCAGACACACTGTGACATTACCCCCCTCTAAGGAGCAGCTACCAGATGCTCCTCAGACACACCAAACAGAACAAAACGGACCAGGAGGAGGTTCAGGGGGAGAGATGGAGGGCCAGACAAGAAAACTAGGGGAACAGACACCAAAACATCAAACAGAAGTCCATGAAGGGCATGATGAGGCGCCCACCAGGGCGGAGCAGAGGGCCACCACAGCCGTGTGGTCAGGGCGGAAGTCCCCCAGGATGGAGCAGATAACCCCCACAGCCATGTGGTCAAAGCCAGAGCCCTCCAGGGTGGAGCAGAATACCACCACAACAGTGTGGTCAGGGCGGAAGCCCCCCGGGGCGGAGCAGAAGACCACCACATCCTCGTGGTCAACCTCGGAGTCCCCCAAGGCGGAGCAGATGACCACCACATCCTCGTGGTCAAGGCCAGAGCCCTCCAGGGGGGAGCGGACGACCACCACGGCCTTGTGGTCAAAGCCAGAGCCCTCCTGGGCGGAGCGGAAGACCACCACGTCCACGTGGTCGCTGCCAGAGTCCCCCAGGGCAGAGCGGATGACCACCACGGCCTTGTGGTCAAAGCCAGAGCCCTCCTGGGCGGAGATGAAGACCGCTGAAGACCACCACGGCCACGTGGTCGCCACCGGAGTCCCCCAGGGCGGAGCAGACGACCACCACGTCCTCGTGGTCAATGTCGGAGTCCCCCAGGGCGGAGCAGATGACCACCACGTCCTCGTGGTCAACGTCGGAGTCCCCCCGGGCGGAGCAGATGACCCACACGCCCCCGTGGTTGAGGCTGGAGTCGCCCAGAACGGAGCAGCAGACCACCCAGTGGCTTGACTTGGCTCTGGAAGGTAATCGGTGACTGGCCCTGGCTCTGCAGGGTCCACAAACACCTGACTCGACTCCGGAGAGTCCACCGGAACCTGACTCGACTCCTGAGAGTCCCCCGGAACATGACTCGACTCCTGAGAGTCCACGGAAATATGACTCGACTCCTGAGAGTCCACGGGAACATGACTCAAAGCCGGAGAGTCCACCGGAACCTGACTCGACTCCGGAGAGTCCACGGGAACCTGAATCGACTCCTGAGAGTCCCCCGGAACCGGACTCAACTCCTGAGGGTCCACCGGAACTTGACTCGACTCCGGAGAGTCCACCGTAACACGACTCGACTCCGGATAGTCCACCGTAAACCGACCCGACTCCGGAGAGTCCACGGGAATCTGACTTGACTCCGGAGAGTCCACCGGAACATGACTCGACTCCGAAGAGTCCACCGGAACCTGACTCGACTCTGGAGAGTCCACAGGAACATGACTCAACTCCGTAGAGTCCACGGGAACATGACTTGACTCCGGAGAGTCCACGGGAATCTGACTCGACTCCAGAGAGTCCACGGGAATCTGACTAGACTCTGGACTGTCTGTGAAGACTTGAGGCGCCTTGGCTTCGGGCACTGTCTCTGGAATGGTCTCGGGCACCGCCTCGGTCAAGGCATCGGGAGCGGACTCGGACACTGCATCGGGAACGGCCTTGAGCACCGCCTCGGCCTCCGGAACTGCCTCGGGCACCGCCTCGACCTCCGGAACAGCATCGGTCAGCGCCTCGTCCTCCAGAACAGCATCGGGCACCGCATCAGGAATGACCTTGGGCACCGCCTCGGCATCGGGCACCACCTCGACCTCCAGAACAGCATCGGGCACCGCCTCGACCTCCGGAACAGAATCAGGCACTGCCTTGGTATCGGGCACCACCTCGGCCTCCGGAACAGCATCGGGCACCGCTTCGGCATCGGGCATCACCTCGGTCTCTGGAACAGCATCGGCCCCCGCCTCGACCTCTGGAACAGCATCGAGCACCTCCTCGTCCTCCGGAACAGCATCGGGCACCGCCTCGATCTCTGAAACAGCATCGGTCACCGTCTCGGCATCCAGAACAGCATCGGGCACCACCTCGGCCTCTGGAACAGCATTGGGTACCGCCTCGGCATCGGGCATCACCTCGATCTCCGGAACAGCCTCGGGTACCACCTCTATGATGGCGAGTCGGGGGCACCTTGACTGGCGACTCAGACGTTGAGTTGGCCATCTTGTGCTGTGGCTATAAGCTGGCGACCATCTTGGTCTGTGGCTCTAAGCTGGCGGCCATCGTGTGCTGTGGCGCTGGGCTGGCGGCCATCTTGTGCTGTGGCGCTGGGCTGGCGGCCATCTTGTGCTGTGGCTCTAAGCTGGCGGCCATCTTGTGTTGTGGCGCTGGGCTGGCGGCCATCTTGTGCTGTGTCGCTGGACTGGCGGTCATCCTGTGTTGTGGCGCTGGGCTGGCGGCCATCTTGTGCTGTGGCTCTAAGCTGGCGGCCATCTTGTGTCGTGGCGCTGGGCTGGCGGCCATCTTGTGCAGTGGTGCTGGGCTGACGACCACCC
>NW_020527214.1:0-28465 GCF_003368295.1 Carassius auratus | reverse complement strand
TTGAAAATTATGGCGAGAAATGAGAAACAGGAAGTGTCTAGTACCATCCACATACAGTTCCTGATTTTAATCAAACTTCATCAGATTATTCGTTGTATGATGTCGATGCATATATGTGACTATTAGGAGTCAAAGTTATAGCGCCACCAACTGGCAGAAGGAAGTGTGTCATTTTCAAAATGATTTGAATTCAGCATCTTATTATTACTCGATTTGCTTCAAACTTCATCAGAATAATGTTTAAAACACAGCCGATATAAATCTGCAAGGGGGATATTGATATCTAAAAATTGTTGGCGTGGCAACATGTCAAACTGGAATACTTCTCAGGTGATTTTGAGGCAAATACCATACTTAGAATTTCACAAAACTCTGAACACACATCAGTATTTCTGATAGGAACTTAAATTGTGAATGGATTTTGGATTAGCTTGAATGGTTTTGCCGTGGTGATTTTTTTGAAATTACCTTACAAAGGGAATCATTATTGTATTTTTAAAATGCAGCTTCCAAACATGTCAAAGAATTTTTTCATACAGATGAAAAAGTCATTCTGAGGAAATATGCATAGTTTCAAGACTTTACAACACTGTATGGATAACAGAAAATTAAAAAACTCTCAGACATCTCATCTCACTCTGTCCCTCTGTTTGAGTATGTGTGCTTCAGACTTCCATTGTCTGAGAGAAATTGCGCCCCTACAGGTGCAATTACCGGACTTTTACTTTCACTTTTAAATCGGTTAAAAATACAAATAAATACTTAGATTTAATTCACACTGACAAGCTAAACCAACATATCTGATTATTACCGGTTCAGGGCTCATGGATAAATTATTTCTGGCCAGAGATACGTGAGAAATAGGAGAGATGAATCACCGCTGTGATCACGAGAGTCTGGAGTAAAGAGCTCAGAAAAAACTAATTTATTCCTGTTTTATAGCTTTTAAAAATAAATTATTACAGCGATATCACACAATCAACCAATTAGAACACACCAAGAGCTAAATTCAGATGTTTTTGAACTGTTTGTGTGAAAATGAAATATTTGTGGCTGCCTATCTGAAATCACGCCTCCGATCAGCGCTTACAAGTGTCGAGCTCAAAACAAACGAATTTATTCTTGTTTAAGAGCTTTTTTAAATAAAACATTACCACAAATGCACACAATAAACCCATTGTAACACATCAAGAGGTAAATGCAGGTGTTTGTGACCTGTTTAAGTGTGCAAGACTATTTGAAAGCGCGACTGGCAGAATAACATATCTCTCGAGCTGAAGGTTTCTGTCTTTCGTCGTACGAACGAACACATAACGGACAAGATTATTTCAAAATACATAATAGCTTGGCGAATATAAACGAAAACAGCCACGTGAACATAAACTGGATCTACTGGATTTGAATATTAAAGTGACCACATTTACCACTTGCTTCTGTCTTCAATTTTAATCTATATAAAAAAGGAAACTCATTCGACTTGGCTGCTTTTTTAATGTGTGCGTATTTATTTATTTACCTTTTTATACATTTTGTATAATTTCATAGTTTGTGTATTACAATTATGAAAACAAAAATAAATTTAGCCACTCACATAGAAATAGCTTAGGCCTTAACCTTTTTCTGTCAGTTTTAGGGATTTTTAAAAATCCTAAAAAAAACTTATTTGTGCTGCAAATAATAATTTCAAACTCATTTGATACTGACCTATGACATCCTGTGACATTATATTTATTTGAATTTACATAATCTCATAGATGTAACAGTAAATCTGTTCAGCTCACAGATCAATACTAAGCTGTAATGCAAGCAGAACTTTCACAAATGCTTATGAGTCATTTAAGGATTTGATAACACTGTAAAATAATGTCTAATTTGTTAACATTAGCAAATTCATTGATAACACTTTATAATAACTGCACTCATTAGTAAATAGTCAGTTCATGCTTTATAAAGCCTTGTCCCAATATTAATAGTCAGTAGTAATAGCACAGTTTACCTGATGCCCACCGGGGTGGCGATGGCACTGGTGGCTTGAGCCCGCCATCGCTGCTTGCAGCTATATTTGTTTTTGTTGTTTCTAATGGTGGTGTTTTTTCCTTTCATTACAGGTTAAGAAATCTCTTAGGCCTTATCCTTTTCTGACAGTTTTAGGGATTTAAAAACATCCTAAGAACCCTAATTTGTGCTGCAAATAATAATTTCAAACTCATTTGATACTGACCTATGACAACCTGTGACGTGACATGACATTTATTAATCTCATGGATGTAACAGTAAAACTCTTCAACTGACAGATAAAGCTGCAATGCAAGCAAAACTATTTCACAAATGCTTATAGGTCATTAAAATCATTACAAAACACTAATACATTATTTAAGGATTTGGTAACACTGTAAAATAATGTCTAATTTGTTAACATTATGCAGTATAACATAGTATGCAGTCTTCGTAGGGCACCAACTCCCAGAGGGGGCACCATCCCAGTTGCTCAATAAAAAAAACAAAAAAAAAAACATGCGTCATTCTCCCATCCGCGCTCGCGACCGCTCACACCTCATGTTTGCGGCTGAATGTTCGTAATTGATGGATGGACATCTATGCCTGGGTATAGGACATCAGCAATCCGGCACAGAGAAAAGAAAACTAAAGAAAATAAAACAGGCATAAAGTTGTCTTGACATTGGACTTTCTAGAGTCTCAAATTTAGGGACCGTCTCTAAAGTTACATGTGATATTGTTATACACTTTTCTAACGTCAGTAGCATTTGAAGAGAATGACTTACAGTCATAAAAACAACTGTAATTGTTCATCTAGGTGACAGCTATAATGCACAATTAAATTGAATGTTTGATATTTATTACAACAAACTGTAAGTCATATGTAAATTATGCTACTTTTTCACATGGGCTCAAATGCAAATTTGAAGCTCAATAGCAGTTGAGAAGAAAGACTTGCAGTCACAAAGCAATTGTAATGTGTTCATATAGGTGTCAGCTACAATGCACACCTTATAAATTTTTTATAAATATTAAAATAAAGTGCTACTAAAGTTATATATATTGTTCTGTGTATGTGATTTCAAAGTCTAGATTGGTCGGATTAACCCTTTAACTGCTGCATCCCTTAAAACTGATTGTCAGAGGGTTACTGTAAATGCTTATGCCCGCTGGGCACAGTTATCCTGATGCCACCGGGGTGGCGTTGCACTGATGGCTTGAGCCCGACATCGCTGCTTACAGCTATATTTATTATTATTATTATTTTTTTTTTTTTTCCAACGTCTCGGGGGCTTTTGGGGCCCTTAACGTGCTTAAAAAGTCTTGAAAATTGGCACACAGATTGGAACCTGCGGCCATTAGGGCCGGGCAGAGACTGATACACGGGCGTGGCACAGGGGCTCTACAGCGCCCCCTGGAATATGGAGGGCCATATATCATACATTCTTACTCGTAGACGTATGAAACTCGGTACACATATAAATCTCATCAATCCAAACAACTTTTGTATTGCATATCATAGGCTCCGCCCAACAGGAAGTTGGCTATTTAGGGTTTAGTATTCAAAATTTTCGTCAAAGTTGTGGGGGCTTTTGGGGTCCTTAACATACTCAAAAACTCTTGAAAATTTGCGCACATTTGGAATCTGTGGCCTTTAGGAGCCTGCAGAGGCTGGGACCCGGGCGTGGCACAGGGGCTCTACGGCGCCCCCTGGAACACAGTCAGAAATGTTGATGTATAGCTCACACATACTTGCACATATTCATATGAAACTCAGTAGACATATAGATCTCATCGTGCCGAACAACTTTCGTATTGCATGTCATAGGCTCCACCCAACAGGAAGTCAGCTATTTAGAGTTATGTAAAAAGCGCATGCTCTGGAATTTGAAATACTTGTCATAGGTTTTTTACTCGATTGCCGCCAAACTCGGTCAACATGATCTCAAGACACTGGGGATGAAAAATTGCCAGGGGATTTTTGATATCTCGAACGGTTTGCTCGTGGCGAGGCGTTGAAATTATGGCGAGAAATGAGAAACAGGAAGTGTCTAATGCCATCCACATACATTTCCTGATTTCAATCAAACTTCATCAGATTATTCGTTGTATGATGTCGATCGCATATATGTGACTATTAGGAGTCAAAGTTATAGCGCCACCAACTGGCAGAAGGAAGTGTGACATTTTCAATATGATTTGAATTCAGCATCTTATTATTACTCAATTTGCTTCAAACTTCATCAGAATAATGTTAAAACACAGCCGATATAAATCTGCAAGGGGGATATTGATATCTAAAAAATTGTTGGCGTGGCAACATGTCAAACTGGAATACTTCTCAGGTGATTTTGAGGCAAATGACATACTTAGAATTTCACAAAACTCTGAACACACATCAGTATTTCTGATAGGAACTTAAATTGTGAATGGATTTTGGATAGCTTGAATGGTTTTGCCGTGGTGATTTTTTTAAATGACCTTACAAAGGGAATCATTATTGTATTTTTAAATTGCAGCTTCCAAACTCGTCAAAGATTTTTTTCATACAGATAAATAAGTAATTCTGAGGAAATATGCATAGTTTCACGGCTTTACAACACTGTATGGATAACAGAAAATTAAAAAACTGTCAAACATCTCATCTCACTCTGTCCCTCAGTTTGAGTATATGTGCTTAGACTTCCATTGTCTGAGAGAAATTGCGCCCCTACAGGTTCAATTCCCGGACTTTTACTTTCACTTTTAAATCGGTTAAAAATACAAATAAATACTTAGATTTAATTCACACTGACAAGCTAAACCAACATATCTGATTATTACCGGTTCAGGGCTCATGGATAAATTATTTCTGGCCAGAGATACGTGAGAAATAGGAGAGATGAATCACCGCTGTGATCACGAGCGTCTGGAGTAAAGAGCTCAGAGAAAACGAATTTATTCCTGTTTTAAAGCTTTTAAAAATAAATTATTACAGCGATATCACACAATCAACCAATTAGAACACACCAAGAGCTAAATTCAGATGTTTTTGAACTGTTTGTGTGAAAATGAAATATTTGTGGCTGCCTATCTGAAATCACCGCCTCCGATCAGCGCGTACAGTGTCGAGCTCAAAACAAACGAATTTATTCTTGTTTAAGAGCTTTTTTAAATAAAATATTACCACAAATGCACACAATAAACCCATTGTAACACTACAAGAGCTAAATGCAGGTGTTTGTGACCCGTTTAAGTGTGCAAGACTATTTGAAAGCGCGACTGGCAGAATAACATATCTCTGGAGCTGCAGGATTCTGTCTTTCGTTGTACGAACGAACACATCACGGACAAGATTATTTCAAAATACATAATAGCTTGGCGAATATAAACGAAAACAGCCACGTGAACATAAACTGGATCTACTGGATTTGAATATTAAAGTGACCACATTTACCACTTGCTTCTGTCTTCAATTTTAATCTATATAAAAAAGGAAACTCATTCGACTTGGCTGCTTTTTTAATGTGTGCGTATTTATTTATTTACCTTTTTATACATTTTGTATAATTTCATAGTTTGTGTATTACAATTATAAAAACAAAAATAAATTTAGCCACTCACATAGAAATAGCTTAGGCCTTATCCTTTTCTGACAGTTTTAGGGATTTTTAAAAATCCTAAAAAAAAAAAATTATTTGTGCTGCAAATAATAATTTCAAACTCATTTGATACTGACCTATGACATCCTGTGACATTATATTTATTTGAATTTACATAATCTCATGGATGTAACAGTAAATCTGTTCAGCTCACAGATCAATACTAAGCTGTAATGCAAGCAGAACTTTCACAAATGCTTATGAGTCATTTAAGGATTTGATAACACTGTAAAATAATGTCTAATTTGTTAACATTAGCAAATGCATTGATACCACTTTATAATAACTGCACTCATTAGTAAATAGTCAGTTCATGCTTTATAAAGCCTTGTCCCAACATTAATAGTCAGTAGTAAGCAGTTTATAAATACAGCTATAAATAGCTTGTCCTTGGTTTATAAGCACATTTATTAAAAAGGAGAGTAAAGGGTCAGTTATCTTCCTATGAAAAATAAAAGATAAAAATAAACAAACAACAACACAGATTGATACAGAACTCAGAAATTTTATTGTGGATTTATGATAAAATCAGCCTGTAAATGAATTCATACTCCTCCTCATACTACTCCATACTGCTTTTTCAACATGATGCCAATATACTGAGATGTTAAATTGTGAATAGGTTTAGGATAGCTTAAATGGTGTTGCCATAGAGATTTATTAAAGTAACATAAAAAAATACAATAGTTATTTTACTATATCTTTAAATTTTTTCATTCCAAACTCTTCATAATTTTTTATATAAGTAGAAGTCATCATTTGAAGGAAGCACAGTAAGTTTCATAGCTTTATCATTTTCAAGAGCCAGCATAAAATTAAAACTATCATAACTTATAAATCAAGCTTGCAATTCTTAGTACCAATAATGGTCACCAGAGGGAGCTATAGGATTACTTTTAAATAATTATTGTAGAAACTAGTATGATTTAAATCATTTATAGAAATCTTAAAAAAAAAAAAAAATGAATTGTATGTATTTTACTGATAAAATGACCCTCACTTAATTAGAATAACATGCTGAAGTATTGTGAACTGTATATTAAGAATAATTCTTTATAGGCTTTATGGACAGATACGTTTTGAGTGACTCTTGAAAGTTCAGCACCACATCCTCTTTTACCACTGTTTAAAGAATTAATCTTACACAACAGGTGTGAATGAATTTTGGATAGCTTGAATGGTTTTGTCGTGGTGATTTTTTGAAATAATAGTAAAAAAGGAACCAGTAAATGTCTTTTTATTTTTTTAAAGTGCAGCTTCTAAACACTTCAAAAAAATGTACACATAGAAGACCAGTCATTCTGCGGCATATTTCCTCAGAATGACTGGTCTCATGACCATAGTTTCATGACTATACAACACTATATGGATGATAGAAAATTAAAAAACTATCATACATCTGATGTCACTCAGTTCCACTGTCACTGTGGGTAATGTGTGTGTGTGTGTGTGTGTGTGTTAAGTGAATTAGGTGTGAATCTATCAGGGTGCATTTAGTCTCCAGCGCCAACATTTTACAGAACTGCCACTTTCCTGGAGTCTCCAGAATTACTCGGTGTCAGGCTCTGAGAGACTTAAGATTCCAAAAAATGATTTAATTAGAATACCATGAAGTATTGTGAAATACTATATATTAAGACTTTATATATAGGCTTAATGAACAGATTAGAGTGACTCGTGAAGGACCAGCACCACCTCCTCTTGTCCGATGGTTTGAGGAATATATCTTCCAGAATCTGGGATTAAGATTTAGGAGCTCATTTTTATTCCACCTCCTTTCCTGAAAGTCTGTCTTGCAGAATTGACTAAAAATTAATCTTCACATTAATTCCTAATTATTTTGTAATTCTTTTTGTCAGTTCTTCTTGACCTGTTTTTTTCTTCTTCTTTTCTGACCTCATGACCCAGTCAGCATTTTTTGTACAATGGTCAAGTCTTAACTTATCCATTTCTGTATTGCATTTGTGTTTGATATTTCTCATGGGAATTTCATAATTTTCGACTTTACAGTTTGAGTTAAAACTCTATTTTAGCGCATTTCATCTGTAAAAGAAAACAAGCCTAATAATTCTACACATATGAATATTAGGAGTTTTTCTCTTCCAGCTTTCCTGGACTATTGTATAGCACTCATAAATGATTAAATAAAAAATAATGGTAGTTATTAAGATTGATATGGTTTGGAATTGGTAAAATGTACTTGGAAAAAAATCACAAAAAAAACTATTTTTTTCATGTTTAAGTTTGGAATATTAACTGACATGAATGAATGCTATATAAATATTGTTCGTGTTAACATAATGTTTATAAATGAAATCTTATTGTACAGTGTTACTAAAGTTATATATATATATATATATTGTTCTGTGAATGTGATTTTAAAGTCTAGATGATTCGGATTAACCCTTTAACTGCCGTATCCTTTAAAACCTCACTGCCAGAGGGATATTGTGAATGCATGTGCCCGCTGGGCACAGTTTACCTGATGCCACGGGGGGGTTATGGCATTGGTGGCTTGAGCCCGCCATCGCTGCTTGCAGCTATATTTAGGGCTCAAGCCTGGAGGGCGAGAGCCCTATTGTTTTCCTTAGGATTATTTGTTATTATTATTATTATTATTATTTTTCTTCAAGGTTTCGGGGGCTTTTGGGGCCCTTAACATGCTCAAAAACTCTTGAAAATTGGCACACACCTTGGAACCTGCGGCCATTAGGGCTGGGCAGAGTCTGATACACGGGCGTGGCACAGGGGCTCTACAGCGCCCCCTGTAGTACTGAGGGCCATATATCATGCATACTTGCACGTATACATATGAAACTTGGTACATATATATAACTCATCAAAGCAAACAACTTTCACACTGCATGTCATAAGCTCCGCCCAACAGGAAGTTGGCTATTTAGGGTTTTATGAAAAACACATGCTCTGGAATTTGATATACTCCTCTGAGGAACTCCACCCGTTCACCACCAAACTCGGTGAACACGATCTCAAGACATTGAGGATGCTAAATTGCAAAGAGATTTTTGATATCTCGAACGGTTTGCCCGTGGCGAGGCGTTGAAATTATGGCGAGAAATGAGAAACAGGAAATGTCTAATAACATCCACATACATTTCATGAATTTGATCAAACTTAATTGGTTTGTTCATTGTATGATACCGATCATATATATGTGACTATTAGGAGTCAAAGTTATAGCGCCACCAACTGGCAGCAGAAAGTTAATCATTTTCAAAACGCTTTGAATTCAGCATCTTATTTTTACTTGATTTGCTTCAAACTTCATCAGAATAATGACAAAACACGGTCGAAGAAAATCTGTTGTGGGGATATTTATATCTAATATAGTGTTGCCATGGCAACGTGTCAAACTTGAATGTTCTGTTCTGGTGATTTTTAGGCAGATAACTAGCTCAGATTTACATGAAACTCGAAACAAATATCAGTATTAAAGATAGCTAGACCATGGCAAAAGCTTTTAAAAGGGCGTGGAAGAGGCACTCTATAGCGCCACCTTTTGTCAAAAGTGGGGGGGTTAGTTTTAGCTACAGACACCAAACTTGGTACATAAATTGTTCTTATCAAGACGGACAACTTTCTAATTCGCAGTCATAAGCTACGACCAACAGGAAGTTGGCTATTTTGACTTGAATATGGATTTTTGAGAATATTCTTTTGTGAATTAATGCATACTCCTCACAGGGGAAGTACACTATATACACCAAACTTTGTCTACATGAAGAAAAAACATTGAGGAACTTAAATTGCGAATGAATTTTGGATAGCTTGAACGGTTTTGTCGTGGTGATTTTTTTAAATAACAGTAAAAAGTGAAACATTAATCGTCTTGTATTTTTAAATTGCAGCTTCCAAACCTTTAAAAAACATTTTTCATTTAGAAAACCAGTGATTCTGAGGAAATATGCATAGTTTCATGACTTTACATCATTGTATGATTAAAAGAAAATTAAAAAACTGTCAGACATCTGATCTCACTCTGTCACTCTGTGTGAGGAATGTATGTGTGTTGACTGTCTGTGTGTGTGTGTGTGTGTGTGTGAGTGTGAGTGGGGGAGGGGTGTGAGCTGAGTAGCAGACAGACAGAGAGAGAGAGAGAGAGAGAGAGAGAGAGAGAGAGAGAGAGACTTAAACATCTCTTTAATCACCAGAAAAAAACTGTATTTTAAATTGTTTTTTTTTGTTGTTGTTGCTAATTGTGCTGTTTTCATTACAGCTTAAGAAATCTCTTAGGCCTTATCCTTTTCTGACAGTTTCAGGGATTAAAAAAAATTTCTAAAAATACTTGTGGTGCAAATTATAATTTCAAACTCATTTGATACTGACCCCTGAAACCCTGTGACATGACATTTATTTGAATTTACATAATCTCATGGATGTAACAGTAAACCTGTTCAGCTCAGAGATGAAGACTAAGCTGTGATGCAAGCTATTTAACTATTTCACAAATGCTTATAGGTTAATGAAATCATAACAAAACATTTTTTAATTATTTAAGGATTTGGTAACACTTTAAAATAATGTCTCAATTGTTAACATTAGTAAATGCATTGGTAACACTTCATAATAGCTGCACTCCTTAGCTAAGCATTAGTAAATAGTCAGTTCATGCTTTATATAGCTTTCTCCCAAAATTAATATTTTAGTAAGCATTTTATAAATACAGCTATAATTAAATTGTTCATGGTTTATATGCACATTTATTTTGAGGAGATTAAAGGCTGTAATCTTCCTAAAATTAAAAAAAATAATAAATAAATAAACACAGAACTCAGAAATATTTATTTCAAGATGCAATAAAAGAAAACTGTATGTATATGTGTGTGTGTATATATATATATATATATATATATATATATATATATATATATATATATATATATATATATATATATATATATATATGTATATATATATATATATATATATATATATGTATATATATATATATATATATATATATATATATATATATATATATATATATATATATATATACAGGATTGCATAAGTTTATATTTATTTATTTTTTATCAAGTGTACAGCTAATAATAATAATAATAATAATAATACTAATAATGCATTTTATTTAGTTTTAGCTACAGACAGCAAACTTGGTACATAAATTGTTCTTATCAAGACGGACAATTTTCTAATTCACAGTCATAAGCTACAACCAACAGGAAGTCCGCTATTTTGATTTAAATATGGATTTTGGGGAAAATTATTTTGTGAATTACACACCAAACTTTGTCTACATGTTGCAAAAACATTGAGGAACTTAATTTGCGAATGGATTTTGGTTAGCTTGAACGGTTTTGTAGTGGTGGTTTTTTGAAATGACAGTGAAAAGGGAATCATTAATTGGCTTGTATTTTTAAATTGCAGCTTCCAAACATTTCAAAGCATTTTTTTCATACAGAGATCAAATCATTCTGAGGAAATATGCATAGTTTCATGACTTTACAACACTGTATGGACAGAAACACAAAATTA
Source organism: Carassius auratus (assembly GCF_003368295.1). Lineage (NCBI taxonomy): Eukaryota > Metazoa > Chordata > Actinopteri > Cypriniformes > Cyprinidae > Carassius > Carassius auratus. The sequence continues at coordinate 17,309 of NW_020527214.1, read as the reverse complement.
AAAAACTGTCAGACTTCTTAACTGACATGATCTCACTCTGGCCACTCTGTCTGTCTGAGGGAAGTGAGGTCACCATTTTTTGTCCAATGGTCAAGTCTTAACCTAATTATTGTTAATTATCTTAAAATAATTATTGTTCATGTTAACATAGTTAATGTTTATGAATAAAATATTATTGTAAAGTGTTATTAAAGTTATATATATGGTTCTGTGAAAGTGATTTCAAAGTCTAGATGATTCAGATTAACCCTTTAACTGCCGTATCCCTTAATATCTGACTGCCAGAAGGCTATTGTGAATGCATGTGCCCGCTGAGCACAATTTACCTGATGCCACAGTGGTGGCGTTGCACTGATGGCTTGAGCCCGCGATCGCTGATTGCAGCTATATTTCTTCTTCTTCTTCTTCTTCTCCCGAATGAATCGCATTTTTGAGGGCTTTAACATGCTCAAAAAGTCATGAAACTTTGCACACGCGTCAAACCTGGTGAAAATTTTCGTCTGATATAGGATTCAGAAGAGGGTGTGGCAAAATGGCTCGACAGCGCCACCTATACCAAGAAAATCAACAGCCTTCCAGCTATGTTTCACGTACATGCACGAAAATTGGCACACATATGTAACACACCAATACCTACAAAAAAGACTCTTGGAGCGAAATTCTAAACCCAACAGGAAGTCGGTTATTTTTAATATTATGAGCATATTTTGTGTAATTTTGGTCATTTCCATGTGTTGTATTTTAACGAACTCCTCCTAGAGAGTTCTTCAAATCAACACCAAATTTGGTATGCCTAATCTAAAGGCCTTTGCGATGTTAAATTGCGAAGATCTTGAGTTTTCGTTGAAGGGCGTGTCCGTGGCGGCCTGGCGAATTTCGATGATTCACCATGAAAAATGAAGTTGCTATAACTCACACATACAATGTCCAATCTGCCCCAAACTTCACATGTTTGATGAGACTCCGAACCTGAACAGATTTACATGCCCATATTCAGTTTTAGTCATAGCGCCACCTATTGGCAACAGGAAGTGACATATTTTACGCTGCGACGAACTACTCTTAGAATTTTTTTGACATCAATGTCTTTTTTGTGGTCAGTCTAATCTTAAGGCCTGTGTGATGTTCAGTTGTGAAGATCTTGGGTTTTCGTTAAAAGGCTTGTTCATGGCGCCGCGATGAAAGTTCGATGTCTCGCCATGGGAATAAAAGATGTTATAACTCAGGCATAAAATGTCCGATCTTCCCCAAACTTCACATGTGTGATAAGAGTCCTGGCCTGAACAGATCTGCAGGCCAATATTCCACCGGGTGTGGCAGAATGGCTCTATAGCGCCACCTATACCATTTCAACGGAGTGCGCCTCGAGCTATGTTTCACGTACATGTACAAAAATTGGTACACACATGTTACACTCCAATACCTACAAAAAAGTCTCTTGGTACAAAATCCGGATCCCAACAGGAAGTCGGTTATTTTGAATTTTCCCTTCAAAATTGGTGTTGTTTTTGCAATTTTCAGGGGTTGTACTTTAACAAACTCCTCCTAGAGATTTAATCAGATCAACACCAAACTTGGTCAGTGTAATCTAAAGCCCTTTGCGATAATAAATTGCGAAGGACTTGAGGTTTCGTTAAAGGGCGGGTCCATGGCGGCCTGACAAATTTCGATGTTTCGCCATGAAAAAGTTGCTATAACTCAGACATACAATGTCCAATCTGCCCCAAACTTCACATGTTGGATAAGACTCTTGACCTGAACAGATCTACATGCCAATATTCAGTTATAGTCATAGCGCCACCTATTGGCAACAGGAAGTTACATATTTTACACTGCGGCAAACTACTCCTAGAAATTTTATGACATCAATGTCTTTTTTGTGGTCAGTCTAATCTAAAGGCCTGTGCGATGTTCAGTTGTGAAGATCTTGAGTTTTCGTTAAAAGGCTTGTTCATGGCGCCGCGACGAAGTTCGATGTCTCGCCATGGGAATAAAAGATGTTATAACTCAGGCATAAAATGTCCGATCTTCCCCAAACTTCACATGTGTGATAAGAGTCCTGGCCTGAACAGATCTGCAGGCCAATATTCCACCGGGTGTGGCAGAATGGCTCTAAAGCGCCACCTATACACTTTCAACGGAGTGCGCCTCGAGCTATGTTTCACGTACATGTACAAAAATTGGTACACACATGTAACACTCCAATACCTACAAAAAAGTCTCTTGGTACGAAATCCGGATCCCAACAGGAAGTCGGTTATTTAGAATTTTCCCTTCAAAATTGGTGTTGTTTTTGCCATTTTCAGGGGTTGTACTTTAACGAACTCCTCCTAGAGATTTAATCAGATCAACACCAAACTTGGTCAGTGTAATCTAAAGCCCTTTGCGATAATAAATTGCGAAGGACTTGAGGTTTCGTTAAAGGGCGGGTCCATGGCGGCCTGACAAATTTCGATGTTTCGCCATGAAAAAGGAAGTTGCTATAACTCAGACATACAATGTCCAATCTGCCCCAAACTTCACATGTTGGATAAGACTCTTGACCTGAACAGATCTACATGCCAATATTCAGTTATAGTCATAGCGCCACCTATTGGCAACAGGAAGTTACATATTTTACACTGCGGCAAACTACTCCTAGAAATTTTATGACATCAATGTCTTTTTTGTGGTCAGTCTAATCTAAAGGCCTGTGCGATGTTCAGTTTTGAAGATCTTGAGTTTTCGTTAAAAGGCTTGTTCATGGCGCCGCGACGAAGTTCGATGTCTCGCCATGGGAATAAAAGATGTTATAACTCAGGCATAAAATGTCCGATCTTCCCCAAACTTCACATGTGTGATAAGAGTCCTGGCCTGAACAGATCTGCAGGCCAATATTCCACCGGGTGTGGCAGAATGGCTCTATAGCGCCACCTATACACTTTCAACGGAGTGCGCCTCGAGCTATGTTTCACGTACATGTACAAAAATTGGTACACACATGTAACACTCCAATACCTACAAAAAAGTCTCTTGGTACGAAATCCGGATCCCAACAGGAAGTCGGTTATTTAGAATTTTCCCTTCAAAATTGGTGTTGTTTTTGCCATTTTCAGGGGTTGTACTTTAACGAACTCCTCCTAGAGATTTATTCAGATCAACACCAAACTTGGTCAGTGTAATCTAAAGCCCTTTGCGATAATAAATTGCGAAGGACGTGAGGTTTTGTTAAAGGGCGGGTCCATGGCGGCCTGACGAATTTCGATGTTTCGCCATGAAAAAGGAAGTTGCTGTAACTCAGACATACAATGTCCAATCTGCCCCAAACTTCACATGTTGGATAAGACTCTTGACCTGAACAGATCTTCATGCCAATATTCAGTTATAGTCATAGCGCCACCTATTGGCAACAGGAAGTTACATATTTTACACTGCGACAAACTACTCCTAGAGATTTTATGATATCAATGTCTTTTTTGTGGTCAGTCTAATCTAAAGACCTGTGTAATGTTTAGTTGTGAAGATCTTGAGTTTTTGTTAAAAGGTGTGTCCATGGCGCCGTGATGAAGTTCGATCTCTCGCCATGGGAATAAAAGATGTTATAACTCAGGCATAAAATGTCCGATCTTGCCCAAACTTCACTTGTGTGATAAGGGTCCTGGCCTGAACAGATCTGAAGGCCAATATTCCATCGAGTGTGGCGAAATGGCTCGATAGCGCCACCTATACACTTTCAACGGAGTGCGTATACACTTTAAACGGAGTGCGCCTCGAGCTATGTTTCACGTACATGTACAAAAATCGGTACACACATGTAACACACCAATACCAATATAGTCATAGCGCCACCTATTGGCAACAGGAAGTGACATGTTTTACGCTGCGACAAACTACTCCTATAATTTTTTTGAGATTAACATATATTTTGTGGTCAGTCTAATCTAAAGGCCTGTGCAATGTTAACTTTTGGAGATCTTGAGTTTTTGTTAAAGGGCGTTTCCATGGCGCCATGACAAAATTTGATATCTTGCCACAGCAAGAGAAGTTATTGTAACTCAAGCATAAAATGTTCAATCTTCCCCAAACTTCACATGTTTGATAAGAGTCCTGGCCTGAACACATCTGAAGGCCAATATTCCATTATAATGATAGCGCCACCTGCTGGCAATGGTAAGATTGGCACATATATGGGATATACTTTGATATATTCCACTTATATTTAGGAAATATTTCTCAACGTTCACCTTTTTACTAAAGCCACACGATTGCGGTGAGCCTGGGTGCGAGGGCCCGTTCATCGCTGCTTGCAGCTTTAATTAGGGCCCGAGCACCGATGGTGCGAGGACCCTCTTGGAATTGCTCCGTTTATTATTATTATTATTATTATTATTATTATACTTCTCCAAAATGAATCACATTTTTGAGGGCCTAAACATACTCAAAAAGTCATGAAACTTTGCACACACCTCAGAACTGACGAAAATTTACATCTGATATGGGTTTCAGAAGTGGGTGTGGCAAAATGGCTCGACAGCGCCACCTATAGACATTCAACCGTGTGCGCCTCGAGCTATGTTTCATGTACATGCATGAAAATTGGCACACACATGTAACACACCAATACCTACAAAAAAGACTCTTGGACCAAAATTCTAAACCCAACAGGAAGTCGGTTATTTTTAATTTTATGAGCAAATTTTGTGTCATTGTCATTTCCATGCGTTGTATTTTAACGAACTCCTCCTAGAGATTTATTCAGATCAACACCAAATTTGGTATACCTAATCTAAAGGCTTTTGCGATGTTAAATTGCGAAGATTTTGAGTTTTCGTTAATGGGCGTGTCTGTGGCGGCCTGGCGAATTTCGTTGATTCGCCATGAAAAATGAAGTTGCTATAACTCAGACATACAATGTCCAATCTGCCCCAAACTTCACATGGTTGATAAGACTCTGGAGCTGAATAGATTGACATGCCCATATTCAGTTATAGTCATAGCGCCACCTGTTGGTAACAGGAAGTGACATATTTCACGCTGCGATGAACTACTCCTAGAAATTTTATGACATCAATGTCTTTTTTGTGGTCCGTCTGATCTAAAGGCCTGTGCAATGTTAAGTTGGGAAGATCTTGAGTTTTCATTAGAAGGCGTGTCCATGGCGCCGTGACGAAGTTCGATGTCTCGCCATGGGAATGAAAGATGTTATAACTCAGGCATAAAATGTCCGATCTTCCCCAAACTTCACAGGTGTGATTAGAGTCCTGGCCTGAACACATCTGAAGGCCAATATTCCATTGGGTGTTGCAAAATGGCTTGATAGCGCCACCTATACACTTTCAATGGATTGCGCCTCGAGCTACGTGTCACGTACATATACAAAAATCGGTACACATATGTAACACACCAATAGCTACAAAAAAGTCTCTTGGTATGAAATCCGAATCCCAACAGGAAGTCGGTTATTTTGAATTTTCCCTGCAAATTTGTTGTTGTTTTTGCCATTTTCAGGGGTTGTACTTTAACGAACTCCTCCAAGAGATTTATTCAGATCAACACCAAACTTGGTCAGTGTAATCTTAAGCCCTTTGCGATGTTAAATTGCAAAGATCTTGAGGTTTCATTTAAAGGCGTGTCCATGGCGGCCTGACAAATTTCGATGTTTCGCCATGAAACAGGAAGTTGCTGTAACTCAGACATACAATGTCCAATCTGCCTCAAACTTCACATGTTAGATAAGAATTCTGCCCTTAACAGATCTACATGCCCATATTCAATCATAGTCATAGCGCCACCTGCTGGCAACAGGAAGTGTCATGTTTTACACTGCAAAGAACTACTCCAAGAAATAAGAAGTTGTTGTAACTCAGGCATGAAATGTTCGATATTCCCCAAACTACACATGTTCGATAAGACTCCTGGCCTGAACACATCTGAAGGCCAATAATCCATTATAATGATAGCGCCACCTGCTGGCAACAGGAAAATTGGCACATATAAATTACTTTGACATATTCCACTTATATTTACGATTTGAAATGCATATTTCTCACCTTCACCTTTTTACTAAAGCCACACGATTGCGGTGAGCCCGGGTGCGAGGGCCCGTTCATCGCTGCTCGCAGCTTTAATTAGGGCCCGAACACCGATGGTGTGAGGACCCTCTTGTTTCTGTGTCGTTTATTATTATTAGGGCTCAAGCCCGAAGGGGCGAAGAGCCCTATTGTTCTTCTAAGGATTATTCTTCTTATTATTATTTTTTTTATTTTTTATTAAACCTTCCGGGGTTTTTTGGAGGCCTTAACATGCTCAAAAACTCTTGAAAATTGGCACACACATTGGAATCTGCGGCCATCAGGACGCCACAGAGACTGGGACCCGGGCGTGGCACAGGGGCTCTACAGCGCCCCCTGGAACACAGTCAGAAATCTTGAACCATAGCTCACACACACTTTCATGTATTTATATGAAACTCAGTACACTTATAGATCTCATTGAGCCGAACAACTTTCGCACTCTATGTCATAGGCTCCGCCCAACAGGAAGTCAGCTATTTAGGGCTGTTTATAAAAAGCATGCTCTGGAATTTGATATACTTGTCATAGGTCTTTTACTTGATTGCCACCAAACTCGGTCAACATGATCTCAAGACATTGGGGATGGAAAATTGCGAGGGGATTGTTGATATCTCGAACGGTTTGCCCATGGCGAGGCGTTGAAATTATGGCGAGAAATGAGAAACAGGAAATGTCTAATAACATCCACATACATTGCCTGAGTTTGATCAAACTTCATTGGTTTGTTCGTTGTATGATACCGATTGCATATATGTGACTATTAAGAGTCAACATTATAGCGCCACCAACTGGCAGCAGGAAGTGTGTCATTTTCCAAATGCTTTGAATTCAGCATCTTATTTTTACTCTATTTACTTAAAACTTCATCAGAATAATGACAAAACATGGCCGATGTAAATCTGTTGTGGGGATATTGATATCTGATATTGTGTTGCCATGGCAACGTGTCAAACTTGAATGTTCTGTTATGGTGAGTTTGAGGCAGACAACAAGCTCAGATTTACATGAAACTCAAAACACATATCAGTATTAGTGATAGCTAGACAATGGCAAAAGCTTTTAAAAGGGCGTGAAGGAGGCACTCTATAGCGCCACCTTTTGTCAAAAGTGGGGGGGTTAGTTTTAGCTACAGACACCAAACTTGGTACATAAATTGTTCTTTTCAAGACGGACAACTTTCTAATTCACAGTCATCAGCTACGACCAACAGGAAGTCGGCTATTTTGATTTGAATATTTAAATTGAGCTTTGATTTAATGCATACTCCTCACAGGAAATGTTCACTATACTCACCAAACTTTGTCTACATGTTGAAAAAACATTGAGGAACTTAAATTGCGAACGGATTTTGGTTAGCTTGAACGGTTTTGTCGTGGTGATTTTTTGAAATGACAGTAAAAAGGGAATCATTAATTGTCTTGTATTTTTAAATTGCAGCTTCCAAACACTTAAAAAAAAAAAAAAATCATACAGAGATCAAATCATTCTGAGGACATATGCATAGTTTCATGACTTTACAACACTGTATGATTAAAAGAAAATTAAAAAACTGTCAGACATCTCAACTCACTCTGTCCCTCTGTTTGAGGAATGTATGTGTGCTGACTGAGTGTGTGTGTGTGTGTGTGTGTGTGTGTGTGTGTGTCTGTGATTGGGGGATGGGCATGAGCTGAGTGGCAGACACAATGAGAGAGAGAATGAGAGAGAGAGAGAGAGACTTAATCATCTCTTTAATCACCAGAAAAAAAAATTATTTTAAATTGTTATTTTTTGTTGCTTTTGCTAACATTGCTGTTTTCATTACAGCTTAAGAAATCTCTTAGGCCTTATCCTTTTCTGACAGTTTCAGGAATTAAAAACAAAATTCTAAAAATACTTATTTGTGCTGCAAATAATAATTTAAATCTCATTTGATACTGACCTATTTCATCCTGTGACATGACATTTATCTTAATTTACATAATCTCATGGATGTAACAGTAAAACTGTTCAGCTCACAGATGAAGACTAAGCTGTAATGCAAGCAGAACTTTCACAAATGCTTGTAAGTCATTAAAGAATTTTATAACACTGTAAAATAATGTCTAATTTGTTAACATTAGTAAATGCATTGGTAACACTTTATAATAACTGCACTCATTAGTAAATAGTCAGTTCATGCTTTATAAAGCCTTGTCCCAATATTAATAGTCAGTAGTAAGCAGCTTATAAATACAGCTATAAATAGCTTGTTCTTGGTTTATAAGCACATTTATTAAAAAGGAGAGTAAAGGGTCAGTTATCTTCCTATGAAAAATAAAAAAACAACAACACAGATTGATACAGAACTCAGAAATTTTATTGTGGATTTATGATAAACTCAGCCTGTAAATGAATCATACTCCTCCAAGAAGACACAAGTAGTTCACACCAAACTTTTTCAACATGATGCCAATATACTGAAGATGTTAAATTGTGAATGGGTTAAGGATACCTTAAATGGTGTGGCCATACCGATTTATTAAAGTAACATAAAAAAATACAATAGTTATTTTACTATATCTTTAACATTCTTCATTCCAACTCTTCATAATTTTTTATATACGTAGAAGTCATCATTTGAAAGAAGCACAGCAAGTTTCATAGCTTTATCATTTTCAAGAGCCAGCTTAAAATTAAAACTATCATAACATATAAATCAAGCTTGCAATTCTTAGTACCAATAATGGCCACCAGATGGCGATATATGATTACTTTTAAATAATTATTGTAGAAACAAGTATGATTTAAATCATTTATAGAAATCTTTCAAAGAAAAATAATATGTATTTTACTGATAAAATGACCCTCACTTAATTAGAATAATATGCTGAAGTATTGTGAAATACTGTGTATTAAGAATAATTCTTTATAGGCTTTATGGACAGATAAGTTTGGAGTGACTCTTGAAGGATCAGCACCACATCCTCTTTTACCACTGTTTAAAGAATTTATCTTACAGAACAGGTGCGAATTAGTTTTGGATAGCTTGAATGGTTTTGTCATGGTGATTTTTTGAAATAACAGTAAAAAAGGAACCAGTAAATGTCTTTTATTTTTTTAAGTGCAGCTTCTAAACACTTCAACAAAATGTACACATAGAAGACAAGTCATTCTGAGGAAATATGCATAGTTTCATGACTATACAACACTATATGGATGATAGAAAATTAAAAAAACTACCATACATCTGATGTCACTCTGTCCCTCTGGGTAATGTGTGTGTATGTGTGTGTGTGTTTGTGTGTTAAGTGTGTGTGTGTTAAGTGTGTGTGCTGAGTTTGTGTGAATGTGTGGGAGAGGGGATGGGCTTGGTGTCAGAGAGAGAGAGAGAGAGAGAGAGAGAGAGGGAGGGAGTAATCATCTCTTTAATCACCAGCAGAAAAAAAAGCAATTTTGTGTTGTTGTTGTTGTTTTTTCATCATTACAGCTTAAGAAATATCTTAGGCCTCAACATCAACTGTTGCTAGCCTACTCCCAAAATGAATAGTCATTAGTAAGCATTTTATAAATACAGCTATAATTAAATTGTTCATGGTTTATATGCATATTTATTTTGAGGAGATTAAAGGCTGTAATCTTCCTAAAAAAAACAAAAAAAAAAACAAACAAACACAGAACTCAGAAACATTTATTTCAAGATGCAATAAAAGAAAACTGTACACTATATATATATATATATATATATATATATATATATATATATATATATACAATTGCATAAGTTTATATTTTTTTTTTTATCAAGTGTACAGCTAATAATAATAATAATAATGCATTTTATTTAAGGCGCCTTTCAAACCACTCAAGGTCACCGTACAACAAGTAACAACAGTAACATTATTAAAACAAAAAATAACAGCAAATAACAATGTCAGTAAAAAAACACAATAATATTAGAATAGCACAACATATTGTGGAATACTATATTAAGACTTTATATATAGGCTTTATGAACAGATAGGTTTTGAGAGATTCTTGAAGTACTAGCATCACCTCCTCTTGTACGACGGTTTGAGGAATATATTTTCCAGATAGTACCGCCGCTCCCTATATGCAGAATACGCAGTCTTCGTAGGGCACCAACTCCCAGAGGGGGCACCATCCCAGTAGCTAAAAAAAAAATAAAACATGCGCCATTCTCCCATCCGCGCTCGCGACCGCTCGGACATTTGCGGATGAATGTTCGTAATTGATGGATGGACATCTATGCCCGGGTAAAAGATATCAGCAATCCGGCACAGAGAAAAGAAAAATAAAGTAAAAAACAAAACAAAAACAGGCATAAAGTTGGCTTGACATTGGACATTCGAGAGTCTCAAATTTAGGGACCGTCTCTAAAGTTTCATGTAATATTGTTATACACTTTTCTAACGTCAGTAGCATTTGAAGAGAATGACTTACAGTCATAAAAACAACTGTAATTGTTCATCTAGGTGACAGCTATAATGCACCATTAAATTGAATGTTTGATATTTATTAAAACAAACTGTAAGTCATATGTAAATTATGCTACTTTTTCACATGGGCTCAAAAGCAAATTTGAAGCTCAATAGCATTTGAGGAGAAAGACTTGCAGTCATAAACCAATTGTAATGTGTTCATTTAGGTGTCAGCTACGATGCACAACTTATACATTTTTTATATATATTAAAATAAAGTGTTACTAAAGTTATATATATTGTTCTGTGTATGTGATTTCAAAGTCTAGACGGGTCGGATTAACCCTTTAACTGCCATATCCCTTAAAATTTGATTGCAAGAGGGTTACTGTAAATGCTTATGCCCGCTGGGCACAGTTTTCCCGATGCCACCGGGGTGGTGTTGCACTGACGGCTTGAGCCCGCCATCGCTGCTTGCAGCTATATTTATTATTATTATTCTCCAAAATGAATCGCATTTTTGAAGGCCTAAACATACTCAAAAAGTCATGAAACTTTGCACACACCTCAGGGCCGGCGAAAATTTACGTCTGATATGGGTTTCAGAAGTGGGGGTGGCAAAATGGCTCAACAGCGCCACCTATACACGTTCAACGGTGTGCGCCTCGAGCTACGTTTCATGTACATGTATGAAAATCGGTATACACATGTAACTCTCCAATACCTACAAAAAAGTCTCTTGTAGCAAAATCCGAAACCCAACAGGAAGTCGGTTATTTCTAATATTATGAGCAAATTTTGTGTCATTTTTGTCATTTCCATGCGTTATATTTTAACGAACTCCTCCTAGAGATTCATTCAGATCAACACCAAATTTGGTATGCCTAATCTAAAGGCCTTTGCGATGTTAAATTGCGAAGCTTTTGAGTTTTCGTTGAAGGTCCTGTGTGTGGCGGCCTGGCGAATTTCGATGATTCGCCATGAAACAAGAAGTTGCTATAAATCAGACATACAATGACCAATCTGCCCCAAACTTCATATGTTAGATAAGACTTCTGCCCTTAACAGATCTACATGCCCATATTCAGTTATAGTCATGGCGCCACCTATTGGCAACAGGAAGTGACATATTTTACGCTGCGACAAACTACCCCTAGAATTTTTTTGAGATTAACATATAATTTGTATTCAGTCTAATCTAAAGGCCTGTGCAATGTAAACTTGTGGAGATCTTGAGGTTTTGTTAAAGGGCATGTCCATGGCGCCATGACAAAATTTGATGTCTCTCCACAGCAAGAGAAGTTGTTGTAACTCAGGCATAATTTGTTCGATCTTCCCCAAACTTCACATGTTCAACAAGAGTCCTGCCCTGAACATATCTGAAGGCCCATATTCCATTATAATGATAGCGCCACCTGCTGGATTGGCACATATGTGGAATAAACTTTGATATATTCCACTTATATTTATGAGTTTAAATGCATATTTCTCACCGTTCTACCTATTTACTAAAGCCACACACTGCCGGTGAGCCCGGGTGCGAGGGCCCGTTCATCGCTGCTTGCAGCTTTAATTAGGGCTCAAGCCCAAAGGGCGAGAGGCCTATTGTTTTCCTTAGGATTATTTTTTATTATTATTATTATTTTTTTTTTTTTTTTTTTCAACGTCTCGGGGGCTTTTGGGGCCCTTAACGTGCTTAAAAAGTCTTGAAAATTGGCACACAGATTGGAACCTGCGGCCATTAGGGCCGGGCAGAGACTGATACACGGGCGTGGCACAGGGGCTCTACAGCGCCCCCTGGAATATGGAGGGCCATATATCATACATTCTTGCTCGTAGACGTATGAAACTCGGTACACATATAAATCTCATCAATCCAAACAACTTTTGTATTGCATATCATGGGCTCCGCCCAACAGGAAGTTGGCTATTTAGGGTTTAGTATTCAAATTTTTCGTCAAAGTTGTGGGGGCTTTTGGGGTCCTTAACATACTCAAAAACTCTTGAAAATTTGCGCACACTTTGGAATCTGTGGCCTTTAGGAGCCTGCAGAGGCTGGGACCCGGGCGTGGCACAGGGGCTCTACGGCACCCCCTGGAACACAGTCAGAAATGTTGATGTATAGCTCACACATACTTGCACATATTCATATGAAACTCAGTACACATATAGATCTCATCGTGCCGAACAACTTTCGTATTGCATGTCATAGGCTCCACCCAACAGGAAGTCAGCTATTTAGAGTTATGTAAAAAGCGCATGCTCTGGAATTTGAAATACTTGTCATAGGTTTTTTTCTCGATTGCCGCCAAACTCGGTCAACATGATCTCAAGACACTGGGGATGAAAAATTGCCAGGGGATTTTTGATATCTCAAACGGTTTGCTCGTGGCGAGGCGTTGAAATTATGGCGAGAAATTAGAAACAGGAAGTGTCTAATACCATCCACATACATTTCCTGATTTTAATCAAACTTCATCAGATTATTCGTTGTATAATGTCGATCGCATATATGTGACTATTAGGAGTCAAAGTTATAGCGCCACCAACTGGCAGAAGGAAGTGTGTCATTTTCAAAATGATTTTAATTCAGCATCTTATTATTACTCGATTTGCTTCAAACTTCATCAGAATAATGTTAAAACACAGCTGATATAAATCTGCAAGGGGGATATTGATATCTAAAAAATTGTTGCCGTGGCAACATGTCAAACTGGAATACTTCTCAGGTGATTTTGAGGCAAATAACATACTTAGAATTTCACAAAACTCTGAACACACATCAGTATTTCTGATAGGAACTTAAATTGTGAATGGATTTTGGATAGCTTGAATGGTTTTGCCGTGGTGATTTTTTTAAATGGCCTTACAAAGGGAATCATTATTGTATTTTTAAATTGCAGCTTCCAAACACGTCAAAGAATTTTTTCATACAGATGAAAAAGTCATTCTGAGGAAATATGCATAGTTTCACGACTTTACAACACTGTATGGATAACAGAAAATTAAAAAACTGTCAGACATCTCATCTCACTCTGTCCCTCTGTTTGAGTATATGTGCTTCAGACTTCCATTGTCTGAGAGAAATAGCGCCCCTACAGGTTCAATTCCCGGACTTTTACTTTCACTTTTAAATCGGTTAAAAATACAAACAAATACTTAGATTTAATTCACACTGACAAGCTAAACCAACATATCTGATTATTACCGGTTCAGGGCTCATGGATAAATTATTTCTGGCCAGAGATACGTGAGAAATAGGAGAGATGAATCACCGCTGTGATCACGAGCGTCTGGAGTAAAGAGCTCAGAGAAAACGAATTTATTCCTGTTTTAAAGCTTTTAAAAATAAATTATTACAGCGATATCACACAATCAACCAATTAGAACACACCAAGAGCTAAATTAAGATGTTTTTGAACTGTTTGTGTGAAAATGAAATATTTGTGGCTGCCTATCTGAAATCACCGCCTCCGATCAGCGCGTACAGTGTCGAGCTCAAAACAAACGAATTTATTCTTGTTTGAGAGCTTTTTTAAATAAAATATTACCACAAATGCACACAATAAACCCATTGTAACACAACAAGAGCTAAATGCAGGTGTTTGTGACCTGTTTAAGTGTGCAAGACTATTTGAAAGCGCGACTGGCAGAATAACATATCTCTCGAGCTGCAGGATTCTGGCTTTCGTCGTACGAACGAACACATAACGGACAAGATTATTTCAAAACACATAATAGCTTGGCGACTATAAACGAAAACAGCCACGTGAACATAAACTGGATCTACTGGATTTGAATATTAAAGTGACCACATTTACCACTTGCTTCTGTCTTCAATTTTAATCTATATAAAAAAGGAAACTCATTCGACTTGTCTGCTTTTTTAATGTGTGCGTATTTATTTATTTATCTTTTTATACATTTTGTATAATTTCATAGTTTGTGTATTACAATTATAAAAACAAAAATAAAATTAGCCACTCACATAGAAATAGCTTAGGCCTTAACCGTTTTCTGATAGTTTTAGGGATTTTTAAAAATCCTAAAAAAAAACTTATTTGTGCTGCAAATAATAATTTCAAACTCATTTGATACTGACCTATGACATCCTGTGACATTATATTTATTTTAATTTACATAATCTCATGGATGTAACAGTAAATCTGTTCAGCTCACAGATCAATACTAAGCTGTAATGCAAGCAGAACTTTCACAAATGCTTATGAGTCATTTAAGGATTTGATAACACTGTAAAATAATGTCTAATTTGTTAACATTAGCAAATTCATTGATAACACTTTATAATAACTGCACTCATTATTAAATAGTCAGTTCATGCTTTATAAAGCCTTGTCCCAATATTAATAGTCAGTAGTAAGCAGTTTATAAATACAGCTATAAATAGCTTGTCCTTGGTTTATAAGCACATTTATTAAAAATGAGAGTAAGTTATCTTCCTATGAAAAATAAAAGATAAAAATAAACAAACAACAACACAGATTGATACAGAACTCAGAAATTTTATTGCGGATTTATGATAAAGCCTGCAAATGAATTCATACTCCTACTCATACTACTCCATACTCCTTTTTCAACATGATGCCAATATACTGAGATGTTAAATTGTGAATGGGTTTAGGATAGCTTAAATGGTGTTGCCATAGAGATTTATTAAAGTAACATAAATAAATACAATAGTTATTTTACTATATCTTTACAATTTTTCATTCTAAATCTTCATAATATTTTATATAAGTAGAAGTCCTCATTTGAAGGAAGCACAGTAAGTTTCATAGCTTTATCACTTTCAAGAGCCAGCATAAAATTTAAACTATCATAACTTATAAATCAAGCTTGCAATTCTTAGTACCTATAATGGCCACCAGAGGGAGCTATAGGATTACTTTTAAATAATTATTGTAGAAACGAGTATGATTTAAATCATTTATAGAAATCTTTCAAAAAAAATGAATTGTATATATTTTACTGATAAAATGACCCTCACTTAATTAGAATAACAAGCTGAAGTATTTTGAACTGTATATTAAGAATAATTCTTTATAGGCTTTATGGACAGATAACGTTTTGAGTGACTCTTGAAGGTTCAGCACCACATCTTCTTTTACCACTGTTTAAAGAATTAATCTTACAGAATAGGTGTGAATGAATTTTGGATAGCTTGAATGGTTTTGCCGTGATGTTTTTTGAAATAATAGTAAAAAAGGAACCAGTAAATGTCTTTTTATTTTTTTAAAGTGCAGCTTCTAAACACTTAAAAAAAAAATGTACACATAGAAGACCAGTCATTCTGAGGCATATTTCCTCAGAATGACTGGTCTCATGACCATAGTTTCATGACTATACAACACTATATGGATGATAGAAAATTTAAAAAAAACTATCATACATCTGATGTCACTCAGTCCCACTGTCACTGTGGGTAATGTGTGTGTGTGTGTGTGTGTGTGTGTTAAGTGAATTAGGTGTGAAACTATCAGGGTGCATTTAGTCTCCAGCGCCAACATTTTACAGAACTGCCACTTTCCTGGAGTCTCCAGAATTACTCGGTGTCAGGCTCTGAGAGACTTAAGATTCCAAAAAATGATTTAATTAGAATACCATGAAGTATTGTGAAATACTATATATTAAGTCTTTATATATAGGCTTTATGCACAGATTAGAGTGACTCGTGAAGGACCAGCACCACCTCCTCTTGTTCGATGGTTTGAGGAATATATCTTCCAGAATCTGGGATTAAGATTTAGGAGCTCATTTTTATTCCACCTCCTTTCCTGAAAAGTCTGTCTTGCAGAATTGACTAAAAATTAATCTTCACATTAATTACTAATTATTTAGCAATTCTTTTTGTCAGTTCTTCTTGACCTGCTTTTTTCTTCTTCTTTTCTGACCTCATGACCCAGTCAGTATTTTTTGTACAATGGTCAAGTCTTAACTTATCCATTTCTGTATTGCATTTGTGTTTGATATTTCTCATGGGTATTTCATAATTTTCGACCTTACAGTTTGAGTTAAAAGTCTATTTTAGCGCATTTCATCTGTAAAGAAAACATGCCTAATAATTCTGCACACATGAATATAAGGAGTTTTTCTCTTCCAGCTTTCCTGGACTATTGTATAACACTCATAAATGATTAAATAAAAAATAATGGTAGTTATTAAGATTTATATGGTTTGGAATTGGTAAAATGTACTTGGAAAAAAATCACAATAAAACAATGTTTTCATGTTTAAGTTTGGAATATTAACTGACATGAATGAATGCTATATAAATATTGTTCATGTTAACATAATGTTTATAAATGAAATCTTATTGTACAGTGTTACTAATAATATATTGTTCTGTGAATGTGATTTTAAAGTCTAGATGATTCGGATTAACCCTTTAACTGCCGTATCCTTTAAAACCTCACTGCCAGAGGGATATTGTGAATGCATGTGCCCGCTGGGCACAGTTTACCTGATGCCACCGGGGTGGCGATGGCATTGGTGGCTTGAGCCCGCCATCGCTGCTTGCAGCTATATTTATTATTTTTTTTATTTTTTTTTTAAACCTTCCGGGGGTTTTGGGGGCCTTAACACGCTCAAAAACTCCTGAAAATTGGCACACACATTGAAATCTGCGGCCATGAGGACGCCACAGAGACTGGGACCCGGGCGTGGCACAGGGGCTCTACAGCGCCCCCTGGAACACAGTTAGAAATCTTGAACCATAGCTCCACACACACTTGCATATATTTATATGAAACTCAGTACACTTATAGATCTCTTTGAGCTGAACAACTTTCGCGCTGTATGTCATAGGCTCCGCCCAACAGGAAGTCAGCTATCCAGG
>NW_020527213.1:0-32228 GCF_003368295.1 Carassius auratus | reverse complement strand
GGCCTAAATGTGGGCCGGATCTGGTCCAGGACCATTTTGGATCTGTGCCGGATCTGGGCCAGCTCATATATATATATATATATATATATATATATATATATATATATATATATATTAGAGGTGGGCATAGATTAATTTTTTTAATCTAGATTAATCTCACTGTGATCTTGAGATTAATCTAGATTAAAATGGCTCATTCGAATTCTGCCGAAGGGGATTCAGAATATGTGTGTTACCCAAATAAAATTGACAAACAGTAAGTCTTTGAGAAGGGGTTTATCAAGCTAGATGGTGCATTAGAAATGTACATCTCCTGTTTCCAAAATGCATCACAAACTGCTTGAAAAAGCTGTAAACTAATTCCACATTGCACAGGCAGGGACCCGGTGAAGGTTGTACCAGTGGGCCCTGTTTGAAATTGTCTAATTTGTATGTTCGTTTATTTTTATTTATTTGTGCTATTTACACAATGTTTAAGGTTTTTTCAAGTTTGTAGGTGTCAAGGTACAGAAACTAAATAATTAAATGTAAAAAAGCACTGGATAGTCTTCAATGTAAAAATGAAATATACAATGAAACCTACATTTATTCAGACACCTTCAACATTTCTCACATTATTACAGTTTTGCTATATATATCAAAAAATATATCTGGTGTCTGAATAATTTTTGGTTTGACTGTTAAAACTACAAAGTAATCAAGAGCAGTGAGTGATTTTCATTTTCTTGGATTAACATTACAGCAGCCAGTAGCTAAATTAGGCGCGGTCACTTTAAGAGACGATGAACGCATCCATAATAATACACATCCCATTTTTTTCCTCAACTGTTTACTTTCACTTAAGAAATAACCGACAGTTTTTTCGAGCATAATTTCCAAGGTGGATATTTTGACATATTTCGTATGTATTTGTCGGCACTAGAGCAAAAATAAGCAAATTCGATGTTCAAGTGTTTTGATCAAAACACTTGAAAACGCTTATTTTTAGCGTCTCGAGACGCCTTTCTCTGCGTGAGACCTGAACACCAGAACACCGCGAGTACTGAATCGGGCTCTTTCACATCTTGTTGTTTGTTTCAAACTGCGATTTGTATTTGTTCGTTCCGGTGCAGGAGGGACTTTGAGGAGAACTTCGCAGAAGAGAGCTCGGTTCAGTGTCGCTGTCTGTTAGGCTGGCCTCAGCCAGTCGGTTATATAAAATATCAAGGTGAAAGTCATCAGAGCTTGCTTAGTGGCAGTTTTCCACAAGTTCATCAAACAACCGCAGTAAGAATATTTTCATCAAGCACGTGAGTAATGGCTTCTCCTACAATTGTTATTTGCACCTCTTGCCACATGTACAGTTTATCTATCTCTGTCGCTGATGAGGGATTAACATGTGATAAATGCAGGGAAACAGTTAGGCTGACAGAGAAGATTTCAGAATTAGAGACACGCATCCAAACTTTAATTGAGGACAGTAAGAATGTTAGGGCTCTAGATATGGCTTTGGATGCGTCTAGCTCAGGGACTCCTGTACATTGTCCGGTTCCAGCAGAGCCCCTGCAGCAGGGCAACTGGGTGACGGTGAGGCAGCGTAGTCGTGGGTCAAAACACCGCTCTTCTGTTCCGATCAAAACATTAAACAGGTTCTCCCCACTCAGTGCTGCACCCACTGAGAAACCTGATGAAAGTGCTCTAGTTATTGGCGACTCTATTGTACGGAACGTGAATATAGAGACACCAGCCACCATAGTCAAATGTTTACCGGGAGCCAGAGCGCCTGACATCTTGGCAAATTTAAAAGTGCTGGCTAATGCTAAACGTAAATACAGTAAGATTGTTATTCATGCCGGCGCTAATGATGTTCGACTTCGCCAGTCGGAGATCACTAAAAATAACTTTAAAGAGGTGTGTGAACTTGCAAGCACGATGTCAGACACTGTAATATGCTCTGGTCCCCTCCCTGCTTACCGTGGTGATGAGATGCATAGCAGATTGTCATCACTCAATGGCTGGATGTCTAAGTGGTGCCCACAGAATAACATAGGTAATATAGACAATTGGACGAGCTTTTGGGGCAGACCTGACCTGTTTAAAAGAGATGGTCTTCATCCCTCCTGGGGTAAATAGTCAAAAATAGTCTTAGTGTTTATACTTGACTAACTGGGGCCCAGGTCAGGAAGCAGACAGACTGGCTAAACCGACCGTCTGCTAGCTGCCTCCCGTCACAGAGGTCAGTTAATTCTCAGCACATAGAGACTCTTTCACCTAGATATCACACTATAGAGACTGTGTCTGTTCCACGAACTAGAAAATACAAAAAACGTCCAAACCAAGTTAAGGTTAACAATTTAATTGAGGTTCAACAAATAAAAAACAAATGCAATATGGATAAACAAATGATAAAGATTGGCTTATTGAATATCAGATCCATTTCTACGAAAACACTTTTTGTAAATAATATGATAACTGATCATAATATAGATGTGCTCTGCTTGACAGAAACCTGGCTAAAACCTGATGATTACATTATTTTAAATGAGTCCACCCCCCAAGATTATTGTTATAAACACGAGCCGCGTCTAAAAGGCAAAGGGGGAGGAGTTGCTTCAATTTATAATAACGTTTTCAGGATTTCTCAGAGGGCAGGCTTCAAGTATAACTCGTTTGAAGTAATGGTGCTTCATATAACATTATCCAGAGAAACCAATGTTAATGATAAATCCCCTGTTATGTTTGTACTGGCTACTGTATACAGGCCACCAGGGCACCATACAGACTTTATTAAAGAGTTTGGTGATTTTACATCCGAGTTAGTTCTGGCTGCAGATAAAGTCTTAATAGTTGGTGATTTTAATATCCATGTCGATAATGAAAAAGATGTATTGGGATCAGCATTTATAGACATTCTGAACTCTATTGGTGTTAGACAACACGTTTCTGGACCTACTCATTGTCGAAATCATACTCTAGATTTAATACTGTCACATGGAATTGATGTTGATAGTGTTGAAATTATTCAGCCAAGTGATGATATCTCAGATCATTATTTAGTTCTGTGTAAACTTCATATAGCCAAAATTGTAAATTCTACTTCTTGTTACAAGTATCGAAGAACCATCACTTCTACCACAAAAGACTGCTTTTTAAGTTATCTTCCAGATGTATCCGAATTCCTTAGCATATCCAAAACCTCAGAACAACTTGATGATGTAACAGAAACTATGGACTCTCTCTTTTCTAGCACTTTAAATACAGTTGCTCCTTTACGCTTAAGAAAGGTTAAGGAAAACAGTTTGACACCATGGTATAATGAGCATACTCGCACCCTAAAGAGAGCAGCCCGAAAAAATGGAGCGCAGCTGGAGGAAAACAAAACTAGAGGTATTTCGTATTGCTTGGCGGGAAAGTAGCATATCCTACAGAAAAGCATTAAAAACTGCTAGATCTGATTACTTTTCTTCTCTTTTAGAAGGAAACAAACATAACCCCAGGTATTTATTCAATACAGTGGCTAAATTAACGAAAAATAAAGCCTCAACAAGTGTTGACATTTCCCAACACCACAGCAGTAATGACTTTATGAACTACTTTACTTCTAAAATCGATACTATTAGAGATAAAATTGCAACCATTCAGCCGTCAGCTACAGTTTCGCATCAGACAGTGCACTATAGACCCCCTGAGGAACAGTTCCACTCATTCTCTACTATAGGAGAGGAAGAATTGTATAAAACTTGTTAAATCATCTAAACTTACAACATGTATGTTAGACCCTATACCATCTAAGCTCTTAAAAGAGGTGCTTCCAGAAGTCATAGGTCCTCTTCTGACTATTATTAATTCCTCATTGTCATTAGGATATGTCCCCAAAACCTTCAAACTGGCTGTTATTAAGCCTCTCATAAAAAAGCCACAACTTGACCCCAGAGAACTAGTTAATTATAGACCAATCTCGAATCTCCCTTTTCTGTCCAAGATACTAGAAAAGGTGGTATCCTCACAATTATATTCCTTCTTAGAGAAAAATGGTATATGTGAGGATTTCCAGTCAGGATTTAGACCGTATCATAGTACTGAAACTGCTCTCCTTAGAGTTACAAATGATCTGCTCTTATCATCTGATCGTGGGTGTATCTCTCTATTAGTTTTATTGGATCTTAGTGCTGCGTTTGACACAATTGACCACAACATTCTTTTGCATAGACTTGAACACTTTGTTGGCATCAGTGGAAGTGCATTAGCATGGTTTAAATCGTACTTATATGACCGCCATCAGTTCGTAGCAGTGAATGAAGATGTATCATATCGATCACAAGTGCAGTATGGAGTACCTCAAGGCTCAGTTCTAGGGCCGCTACTCTTCACGCTTTATATGTTACCCTTGGGAGATATCATCAGGAAACATGGTGTTAGCTTTCACTGTTATGCTGATGATACGCAGCTCTATATTTCCTCGCAGCCCGGTGAAACACACCAATTTGAAAAACTAATGGATTGTATAGTCGATATAAAAAATTGGATGACGAGTAATTTCTTACTGCTAAATTCAGAAAAAACAGAGGTGTTAATCATAGGGCCTAAAAACTCTACTTGTAATAACCTAGAACACTGTCTAAGACTTGATGGTTGCTCTGTCAATTCTTCGTCATCAGTTAGGAACCTAGGTGTGCTACTTGATCCCAATCTTTCCTTAGAAAGCCACGTTTCTAGCATTTGTAAAACTGCATTTTTCCATCTCAAAAATATATCTAAATTACGGCCTATGCTCTCAATGTCAAATGCAGAAATGTTAATCCATGCATTTATGACTTCAAGGTTAGACTATTGTAATGCTTTATTGGGTGGTTGTTCTGCACGCTTGGTAAACAAACTACAGCTAGTCCAAAATGCAGCAGGAAGAGTTCTTACTAGAACCAGGAAATATGACCATATTAGCCCGGTCCTGTCCACACTGCACTGGCTCCCTATCAGACATCGTATAGATTTTAAAATATTGCTTATTACTTGTAAAGCCCTGAATGGTTTAGCACCTCAGTATTTGAATGAGCTCCTTTTACATTATACTCCTCTACGTCCGCTACGTTCTCAAAACTCAGGCAATTTGATAATACCTAGAATATCAAAATCAACTGCGGGCGGCAGATCCTTTTCCTATTTGGCGCCTAAACTCTGGAATAACCTACCTAACATTGTTCGGGAGGCAGACACACTCTTGCAGTTTAAATCTAGATTAAAGACCCATCTCTTTAAACTGGCATACACATAACATACTAATATGCTTTTAATATCCAAATCCGTTAAAGGATTTTTAGGCTGCATTAATTAGGTAAACTGGAACCGGAACACTTCACATAACACCGTACTTTCTACATCATTAGAAGAATGGCATCTACGCTAATATTTGTCTGTTTCTCTCTTGTTCCGAGGTCACCGTGGCCACCAGATCCAGTCTGTGTCCAGATCAGAGTGTGACTGCAGTCATCCGGATCCAGTACGTATCCAGACCAGATGGTGGATCAGCACCTAGAAAGGACATCTACTGCCCCGAAAGACAGCGGAGACCAGGACAACTAGAGCCCCAGATACAGATCCCCTGTAAAGACCTTGTCTCAGAGGAGCACCAGGACAAGACCACAGGAAACAGATGATTCTTCTGCACAATCTGACTTTGCTGCAGCCTGGAATTGAACTACTGGTTCTGTCTGGTCAGAGGAGAACTGGCCCCCAACTGAGCCTGGTTTCTCCCAAGGTTTTTTTCTCCATTCTGTCACCGATGGAGTTTCGGTTCCTTGCCGCTGTCGCCTCTGGCTTGCTTAGTTGGGGTCACTTCATCTACAGCGATATCATTGACTTGATTGCAAATTAAAACAGACACTATTTCAACTGAACAGAGATGACATAACTGAATTCAATGATGAACTGCCTTTAACTATCATTTTGCATTATTGAGACACTGTTTTCCAAATGAATGTTGTTCAGTGCTTTGGCGCAATGTATTTTGTTTAAAGCACTATATAAATAAAGGTGATTGATTGATTGATAGTATAGACCCAGCTCCCAACCCAACTTTGAGAATAGATTAACGGCGATATTTTTTTTATCGCCCGATAAGAGTCTCGCGTTAACGCAGCACGTTAACGGCGATAACGGCCCACCACTAATATATATATATATATATATATGCTAACACACACACACACAAATAAGTTGCATACATATCTAGAATTCAAATACAGTTAGTTTATTTGGATAGTACTGTTCACAATACATATTTCAGAACACCTTTACAGAAAATGCATGTTTCTTTGTTACAAATAAAAAAGTAATGTCCATATACCACAGTATTTGTACAGTTACCTGATAATACAAATCACATAAGTAGATTATGAAATAATTAATACCACACAGTGTTTTTTTAACCCAACCGTTGGGTTACACATATTGGGTCAATGTGTTGGGTTATCTTAAAATTTGTTGGATAATTTTTTTTTTCGTCGTTGGGTTATTTTTAGTTTTAACCCAACTGTTGGGTTAAATATGTTTCCCGCTTCACTCCGGTTCAAATTTTAACGGTACAGTCAGAGACTCGGCGTCAGCGCGGACATCAGAGGCAGCATGCCTGATTATGAAGGGTACTGTTAATATAATCATTTGATGCATATAACTGTTTTAACATTAAGTAAGGTGTCTGATAAGTTAATTATTTTTTTTTTTAAACGTTAAATATTTTTTTATTTCCTTTAGTCCGTTTGTTTCCCCAGAGATGAATCCTATTCCTGTTTGTTCTCCAGCATTAATACATTAAAAGATTAGCTGCAAAACTTTTTAGACAAGTATTAACGTTACTTAAAGTTGATAAAAATGTCCGGTGAAATGTGAAAGTTTGACGAAATCGATAGAATTAAGATAGAAAAGCCGCACGGACCATTTATCGAATCGGACCAGTAAAAAAAGCTGCTGCGCGAGCTCTGAGCTCACCTCACACACATCAGTCATGAGACAGACAGCAGACTCCGCGAGAATCGTTTGAATGAACCTGCAATTTTATGTTATAAAGTTCAAAACCCAGAAGAAAGAAAAACGCGCAGTCGTGAGGCAATCCGCTGTTTCAGCGGAAATTTATACCAGTGTCCCAAATTTACATAACGTTAACGTTTCTCCTACAACCAACCTTTAAGAGGGGAGCGTAAAACAGAAGCCATATTCGTCTTAGTGCACGAGCACTAATTAATTGTACAGTAATAGTGTTTTTATGGTTTATAGATATTGAATATTGTTATGCATCTATCAGAATACCCTATAATTACAGCAATTTCTCTTATGAAGCTAGATTGATTGACATGTTTTTTTTTAAATGTGTTGTACTAAATGTGTTTATACTTATGTTTTAGACAATGGACTTTTTTGTGAAGGAAAATTTGCAACAATAGAATTTCTGCCTGTTAACTGAAACATTTCAAGGTAAGTAACCCATTTAAATTAATGGTACATAAGTTTTCAATTTTACTTAGACCTATGACTTCCAAAAATTATGAAAAAAGACAAAATGAGGTGAAATAAGTGTATCGTTGCATTCCGTCCAACAAAGCTTTCTTTCATTTACAGTGTACTTTTGTTCCTCCCTACAAGTCAAGATCAGTCAAAGGGTAAAGGGTGGTCAAATTTACTCAAATTAGCTGCAAATATTGCCACAATTTTCTGGAGGGAGTGAAAACTGGTTTAGTCTGTCTCTTAGTGCAAATGATGAATCCCACAAAGACTGTAAAAATGTTAACTGTAAGCTTATTTATTTATTTTTTAATTGTGCTTTCTGTACTTTTGTCATTTAAAGGCCTTCATGCAGAAATTGTCTTTAAACCCTTCCTGCCATCTGCACCATATCACACAAATGGAAAATTGGTGTGCACATCATACACGGAAATGAAGCGGTCCTTCATTGACATTTAACCTGTAAGTAAAAGCAAAACAGTGCCCTGTGTAATCAAGTCACCTTTATTTATTTTGTATAAGACACACGTTGTACATGCAAATCGTTCCAAGAAGTTTTTTTTTTTTTTTTAAATGATGACAGAATTTTAATTTATGGGTGAATTATCATTTTAACCAATTTAAATTCGCTATAGCTTTTAACTCATTTAAATTCCCTCATTTGTAAAGTGAGTGTATCAATGAAATATCAATACAATGCATGTTAACTGAACTTTTTTTTTTATTATTCTTTTAAGGTTGGCACTAATATATAGTGCTGTACATGAATCACGAGACAAGCCAGAATCCACATGTCCTGGTGCTTGGTGACAAGGACAACTGGAACAGAAGACAATACTACAAGTGATTTTTAATAAAAATACTGAAGTTAATTAATATAAATAATTAACTCAACTGTTGGGTAACTTTTAACCCAACAGGATTTTAACCCAATGGGTTGGGTTGAAATAACCCATCGATGGGAAGGTGCTATACCAACCCATAGTTGGGTTACTTGTTGGTTTATTTTTAACCCAAAATTTTTTAGTGTGCATTAAAGCAATCATTACAAGCATCTTACATAATAGATAATTTAATATGTTACTGTCTTATGGCACTGATATTTTTTCTTTGTTAAGTTGTTATACAAAGCTCTTAAGACAACAAAACGTTTAAAGTACTGAGTACTGAACACTCTATTAAAACAATATTCATATTAAAACAATTGAATTACTACAAAAAAACAATGCAAAAGACGTGCCATTGTGCATCTTTTCTTTCCTTTTGATAATTTATGCACAAAAAAGCAAAATTAAAGGTTTATTTGGTACACTACCCCAAGCAGTACAAGTCTCTACTTCTAGTGCTTCCTGTACATAATATTCACTAAACTTAATGGGTAAGTTCTTCCTAATATAAACTCGTAAGACAACTTGTTCTTCTTTGGAACACAAATTAAGATATTTTTGATGAATTCTGAGACCTCTCTGACCCTCCCATAGACAGCAATGTAATTATCACGATCTAGGTCCAGAAACGTGGCAAGAAGATTGGTAAAATAATCTATGTGACAACAGGGATTCAACAATAATTTTACGAAGCTACGAGAATACTTTTTGTACCCAAAAAAAAAACAAAAACAAATATAATGACTTTATTCAACAAATTGTTTCCTTGATTTCACCATGGTGCTATTTTGGAGAGGATCCATGCACTGAATGTGAGCAGAGCATGCTTTTGTGTGTCAGCTGAAGGGTCAGGGAGGTTTCGGAATTCTTCAAGAAATATCTTAATTTGTGTTCTGAAGATGAATGGAGAACTTACAGGTTTAGAACGACATGAGGGTGAGTAATAAATACAGAATTTTAATTTTTGGGTGAACAGACCCTTTAAACCAGAATGTCATGGAAAGCTACACAATGAGAAAGAGAATAATCTGAATAATTACCACAGGGAAATGTTTATATCACAGGGAAATGTTCTTATAAATGTGTCACCATTGTGTGCTTGAGTCCTCTGCAATGCTGTTTTTGAGGTAAATGTGATCCCTCCGTCTGACTCCACAGCTTAAAGACAGTTCCCTCCTTTTCATTTGTCTCTAAAAAAACATGACATATGGACAAAAATGTTATTGCCATATACACACACACACACGTATGCATGCATCCTGTACATACACACACACACACACATACTGTATACACACACATATAAGGTCAAAAGTTTACATACACCTTGCAGAATCTACAAAATGTTGAACATTTTTGACAAAAGAGGGATCATACAAAATGCATCTTATTTTTTTATTTAGTACTAGCCTGAATCAGATATTTCACATAAAATGTATTGTCCACAAGAGAAAATAGTTTACTTTATAAAAATGACCCCGTTTAATAGTTTACATAGACTTGGTACTTAATACTGTGTTGTAAGTACCACATAGACTTATTATAGCATTGATATAGGACTATGACTGTCATAACAGGTACAGGTACATCTCAATAAATTAGAATGTCATGGAAAAGTTCATTTATTTCAGTAATTCAACTCAAATTTGAACCTTGTGTATTAAATAAATTGAGTGCACACAAACTGAAGTAGTTTAAGTCTTTGGTTATTTTAATTGTGATCACATTTAACAAAAACACACCAATTCACAATCAGAATATGGTGATATGTCAATCAGCTAATCAACTCAAAACACCTGCAAAGGTTTCCTGAGCCTTCAGAATGGTCTCTCGGTTTGGTTCACTAGGCTACACAATCATGAGGAAGACTGCTGATCTGACAGTTGTCCAGAAGACAATCATTGACACAAGGAGGTTCAAACATTCATTGCCAAAGAGGCTGCTCACAGATTGCTGTATCCAAGCATGTTAACAGAAAGTTGAGTGGAAGGAAAAAGTGTGGAAGAAAGAGATGCACAACCAACCGAGAGAACCGCAGCCTTATGAGGATTGTCAAGCAAAGTCGATTGAAGAATTTGAGTGAACTTCACAAGGAATGGACTGAGGATGGGGTCAAGGCATCAAGAGCCACCACACACAGACGTGTGAAGGAATTTGGATACAGTTGTCGTATTCCTCTTGTTAAGCCACTCCTGAGACATAGACAACGTCAGAGGTGTCTTACCTGGGCTCAGGAGAAGAAGAACTGGACTGTTACCCAGTGGTCCAAAGTCCTTTTTTCAGATGAGAGCAATCTTTTTTATTTAATTTGGACACCCAGGTCCTAGAGTCTGGAGGAAGGGTGGAGAAGCTCATAGTCCAAGTTGCTTAAAGTCCAGTGTTAAGTTTCACAGTCTGTGATTATTTGGGATGCAATGTCATCTGCTGGTGTTGGTCCATTATGTTTTTTTTTGGAAACCAAAGTCACTGCAACCATTTACCAAGAAATTTTGGAGCACTTCATGCTTCCTTCTGCTGACCAGCTTTTTGAAGATGCTGATTTCATTTTCCAGCAGGATTTGACACCTTCCCCACTGCCAAAAGCACCAAAAGTTGGTTAAATGACTGTGGGTGTTGGTGTGCTTGACTGGCCAGCAAATCACCAGACCTGAACCCCAGAGAGAATCTATGGGCTATTGTCAAGAGGAAGATGAGAAACGAGACCAAACAATGCAGATGAGCTGAAGGCCACTGTCAAAGAAACCTGGGCATACCACCTCAGCAGTGCCACAACCTGATCACCTCCATGCCACGCTGAATTGAGGCAGTAATTAAAGCAAAAGTATTGAGTACATGTACAGCAAATGAACATACTTTCCCGAAGGACAACAAATCACTAAAATCTTTTTTTTTTTTTTTTTTTTTTTTACGAAGTATTCTAATTTGTTGAGCCAAAATCATCACAATTAAAAGAACCAAAGACTTAAACTACTTCAGTCTGTGTGCACTGAATTTATTTAATACACAAGTTTCACAATTTGAGTTGAATTACTGAAATAAATGAACTTTCCATGACATTCTAATTTATTGAGATGCACCTGTATATAGTTCAGGATGCTGAGTGTGAAGTTATTTAAAGGGGCATTTCTCCAGAAAGCTGCAAACCACAACTGGTCCTTACAGACATTATGCTTTGAACAGCACTAGTTGTAACATTATCAGGCACTCAATATTATCAATACACAATTATACATTGTAGCATTCAAATAGTTTTAATTACTTAACCTCCACTGAAATAGAAGAAAGGGGGACTCACCTTACTATTTGACACTCCCTGCTCTGGAACCTGAAATTGAAACAGATTTTTATATAGTGTTGCTGGACATTTCTCAATACATTTACTCGATAAAAATGGATCATACTGTGAGCAGAAATAAAAGCATCTTTTGGCAAAGATTTTATAAATATAAAAATTAAAACATACCAAACAATATAATGTAATACATGTCCCTCTCTGTTTTTATCATTCAGGATGCCCGAGAATGTTCTGTCTGCTTAATAAGGGTACTGTCAAAAGTTTGGACACATTACTATTTTTTATATTTTTGAAATATGTCTCTTGCTTATCAAGCCAGCATATATCTGATCAACTTTAATATTGTTCAAAAATTTAACATTTCAAATAATGGTCTTCTATCTTAACATACTTCAAAATATTATTTATTGCTTTGATCAAAGCTCAGTGTTAGAAACGTTTTGCTGCTTATTTTTTTATTTAATTTTTTCAATTCAAATTTTTTTTATTTTTTTGGGGGGGTGGGGAGCATGTGATACTTTTTTTTAGGATTTATTGATGAATAAAAAGTTATTTATTCAGCTTTTCCATCACATAAATAAATAATATTTTAATGAAAATTTTAAAAGACTTATAATCAGTTCAAATATTTATTTTCTTTGTGAATATATTGTGAAATGTTATTTGTTTCTGTGATCAAATCTGTATTTTCAGCATCATTCCTCCAGTCTTCAGTGTCACATGATCTTCTGAAATCATTCTAATATGCTGATTTAGTACTCAAGAAATATTTCTGATTATTATTATCAATATTTAAAACAGTTATACTCTTTAAAAGGGGGGTGAAATGCTATTTCATACATACTGAGTTTTTTACACTGTTAAAGAGTTGGATTCCCATGCTAAACATGGACAAAGTTTAAAAAATTAAGTTGTACGTTTGTCCGGTTTGTCACAAGTTTCGGAAAGTTTTTTTCGAGTATGGCTCTGTGTGATGTTAGATGGAGCGGAATTATTTTTATTATTATTATTATTTTTTATTATTAACGCTAAGCAAATATATACAGTTTCAGTACATACCACATAGAGACGTCGTTGCTGATGCTGCTCTTGTTAAATTTCAGCCTCTGGATCTGATTCTGTATCATAAATATACGCTGAATCTGACTGTTAGCCATGGTTTGTTTTGGATGGGTTTTTTTCCTCACGGTAATGTCACAACTTCCAAACGCTCTCAACGCAAAAGCCTACTCGCGCTCGTGATTCTTTAGCTCCGCCCACACGTCACACCTCCAGCCGGTCGTGTTTTTCCGGGAAAAATTGGTACAGACTATCTTTCTCTTATGAATATAATAAAACTAAAGACTTTTTGGAGTTATGAAGGATGCAGTACTACTCTATAGGTACTCAAGATTAACAGGATATTGAGTGAAACCGAGCATTTCACCCCCCCTTTAATATATTCAAAAATCATGATATACAACCATTCAAATGTTTGATATGTGTGTTATTAAAAAGAAATGACTGTTTTCATTCAGCATATAGCCATTAAATTGATAGAAGTAAAACATTTATAATGTTGCAAAAATATATTTCACATAAATTATGTTCTTTTGAACTATATTATAGATCAGTGTCTGCGACTGTAGTTCCCGCCCACTGAAACCGCACCTGGGCTGGATCTGACTGTAACGCGGATTTGCCGGTTTGAAAACGGATCCTGATCAGAGTCGTCTGCTGTCTGGGAAGGCATATGTCCGCAAAATTTCGGACCGCTTGGTCTAAATCCAACTGTTGATCAAAAGTCTTTACAAATCTTTTGTCAATGGATAAACGATAGTCCTAGACATATAAAGTCATAACACTACAGAATGTGTTCATTTTGTTGTCTTAGGTTAGAAGACAATGGGAAGAAATGCCATTAACCACAGCTGACAACCAGAGACACACGGACGCAACATCCACCAAAACACACACACACACAAAAATAGCCCTGCAACTTTACGATTGTGCAATTAAAATAAACGTATTTTGCTTCATACTGTTGTTGTCTGTTGTCTTTGATTAGCTTAAAACTACAATAAAATGACAATTAGAGGATTTAAAACGAAAGTCCCCTAAACGTCCCGAATGGCCACTGCACGTCCTGGGAACGTCCCCGTGAACGTCCGCTCGACGTCAAGCGGACCCTTCCATTATGAGCGCGCATGCCGCGCGCCTACATTGGAAATAACGAACTTGCGAGTGCAAAAGACGCGATATGTGAATGGCCCCTAAAGGGACCAGTGGATGGAGTTTTATTTTTACAGAGCATCAGCGGAGTTGTGCAAGTGTTTTTGTTTGTTCCCTGCATTTCGAAGATGCTTGTTTTACAAACAAGGCCCAGTTTGACGCCGGATTTGCGTATCGTATATTTTCCTTAAGGATGATGCAGTCCCAAAGAAAAAGGGTCACGATCGTGTGTTGGAACCGCAGGCGGTGAGTAAAACTGCTTCAAATATCTCTGTGTTGTTAACTTAGCTATCGGCGCGTAAGCGCATCAAGTAAACAACATGCGATGTTGGCATCAAACTGCACTTCCCACATGTACACCTTAAAAAAAAAAAAAAAAAAAAAAAAAAGACAACATAAAGTAGAACTTAGTCATTTTCCAAAACCGCTAAGCAAATATATATTACATAGAGACGTCCTGCTGTAGTCGTTGCTGCTGCTGCTCTCATTCAGTTTCAGCCTCGGGATCTGATTCTGGATCATAAATAAACGGCTGAATCTGACTGTTAGCCATGGTTTGTTTTGGATGATGGTTTTTTCCTCATGGTAATGTCACAGCTCCCAGACTTAGCCTACTCGCGCTCGTGATTCTTTAGCTCCGCCCACACGCCACGCCTCCAGCCGCTCATGTTTTTCCGAAAAAAATCGGCACAGACTATCTTTCTCTTATAAATATAATAAAACTAAAGACTTTTTGGAGATATGATGGATGCAGTACTACTCTATAGGTACTCAAGATTAACAGGAGATTGAGTGAAAATGAGCATTTCACCCCCCCCCCCCCCTTTAAATTAAATTTAAATTAAATTTAAATTGAATCAAATTAAATTTATGCATTTAGCAGACGCTTTTACCCAAAGCGACTTACAGTGTATCCAGGGTATAATTTTTTTCCTATCATGTGTTCCCGGGGAATCGAACCCCCAACATTGCGCTTGCTTGCTTGCTAACGCAATGCTCTACCCAGGGCAGGCGCGTGCCTATAGGTGAACTAGGCAGCCACCTAGGGCGGCAGCTCAGCCAGGGCGCCGAGAGAGAGAGAGAGAATTATTAATTTATTTGTTTGTTTCACATTAGGTTACAACTATAGCACTTATATCAACATAATTTTTTTGAAATAAAAAAAAACTTTCCATTTCGAATAAAAATTCCCGCCCGGCAGCACCCTATTAGTAGGTCTATATGCATGCAAAATACTATGTATATTCAGAATTGTCAAAACGAATAAAATTATCTGGTCATGAGTACAATCGCCTCCGTGGAAGAGCGCTTTTTGCTGCTTAGAGACAATGGGTGCGTATTTGGATTTTTATATGACATCGCCTCTTTCAAAGAAAAGGAGAATAGTTCGGTTCTTCAGGATTGCTAGGACTGGAAAAGGCCCTGATTCATGGAGACTCGCGGGATGTTGATGGGCCTGAATTGTTTGAAGAGTTGACTGTTTTGGGCAGACGCCTGGTTGCTGGATCTAAACCACTGGATGCGCTTAAATTCATCTGTGAAAAGGGATGGAATAAATTTTTCCAAATGTTTTTGTAGCATTGAGAGTGCTTTTCACTCTCCCCATCACTGTGAGCTCTGGAGAACGCAGTTTCTCAAAGCTTAAACTGATAAAAATTATCTCCGAAGTATACAAGTTAAACTCGAGGATGCAATCAAATCTTTTGTCGCTGCGAAAGCCCGACACGCACGCTTCTGAAATGTAGGTGTGTAAATGTGTGTATCAGTCAAGAAAAATCGAAACCTCCAGTTTTAAGGGCTAAAAAGTTGTGTGCATATGTTTAGTTTTATTCTGTACACTATCTATTAGCCTATAAAACAGAAAGGATATGCAGCTGTTGCATTGTTTACCTTTTACACCTTGTTGCAGAATAAAAAATAAAAAAAACCTCTGAAAACATGCTTGCACGTTTAAATTTTAGTGTATAAAATATATTTTATCTTTTGATCTTAAGGATCCCTAATTTTGAATGTGAGGTGGAGGCGGCACGATCGTGCTCTGCCTAGAGCGGCATTTGAGCTTGCGTCGGTCCTGGCACTACCACTTAATAATAAGCAGGCTATTTTCATAAGCGTTAAAAATAAATAAATAAAATATAAATAAATTTGTGTGATTAATTTGAGTCCTGATAAATTCATTCATTATGATCAATGTATCACTAATTCTATTGTAAAACATTGATGCTTTTGAATTTAAATATTTAACAAAGCATGCAAACAAACGGCCGCTTTTATCATGTTCGTTTTTTTGATTGCGCATGTTCCAGTGATTTATTTCTTATTAGTTTTCTGATAACTTCTCTTTGTCGGCGAAGTGATGAGGTTGCATGACGTTGTTCCTGAGAGGCGTGTTTTAGTGATGCACAGCGGAGCTTCAGGTTCCACTGTGGAAATGCTGCGCAATCCACAAATAAATACATTATTTAGAATAGGTCCATTCAATATAAAAATAGATCTCTCTTCTATAATAGTTGGTATGAAAATAATAATATTGTGTTAGTTAGACAACTCTTAAATTCAAATGGTAATTTTTTATCTTATAGTGAATTCTTGGAAAAATGTGGGTTTCCAGTAACGCCAAAAGAGTATGCTGTTGTACTTGATGCCATACCTCAACAAGTTATACATTTTCTAAGAGCTTGTGGAAGTGATTCCTCTGAGGCAACATTTGTTAAAGGCAGCATGTTTATAGGAGATATTGATATTTCGAAACATAGGTGTACAAATAAACATATTAGGAATATTATAACTGGTGAAACAAAAGCTTAAAAGTGTTTTAAAAGCTTGTTGTGGACCAATGTATTTAGGAATATAAACTGCAAAAAAAACTTGGTGTATTTCTGAAGCATACTGTTTAAATAATAAAGCAAAAGAGGTTACATTTAACATTTTACGTATATCCAGTTAAAAGTGTGCTAGAGAGATTTAAATTAGAGATTGATTATTCATGTGAGTTTTGCTCAATGGAAAAATAATCTATTGTCCATCTTTTTTGTAATTGTATATACAGTACACAAACATTTTTGGATGTGGAAAATGTCATTAGAAGGAAAACAAATGTTATATTTAAATTAAATAATTTTGATATATGTATGTATTATTCCAATGAAAACAACAATAATAATAATAATTTTAATTTTATTGTACAACTGTTTATTATTTTGGGAAAATTTCATATACACAAGAAGAAATGGTCAGGATCCAAGCCAAATTTTTTTCACTTTCTTCAGGAGACAAAATACTATGCTGCACCAGTTTGGAGAACATTATAAATAAAAAGCAAGGAAGACTTGCCATATTTTTAAAGAATATTCAGTTTTTTGATGAATCAATCAATGGTTTGTACACTCTGGCATGTTTTATTTTTGTGCATTAATGTGTAAATTTCTGTTTATTA
The DNA here is from genome assembly GCF_003368295.1 of Carassius auratus. Taxonomy (NCBI): domain Eukaryota; kingdom Metazoa; phylum Chordata; class Actinopteri; order Cypriniformes; family Cyprinidae; genus Carassius; species Carassius auratus. Next base: position 14,926 of record NW_020527213.1, on the reverse strand, counting down.
TTGTATATTTCTGTTTTTTGGTTAATAAAAAAAGAAAAAAAAGAAAAAAAAGTAAAACGCTGCGCAATTCTGGACTGCTTACTGTCTGGGTTACAGTGTAAATGATACATTTAAGTAGACTGAATAATATTAATTAACTACATGTAGCTACATACTATACAGATAGGGTAACTGTAATTAGGCATACTTTATTGTTTTTATAAAACTAAGTACAAGTGACGTGTAACAAGGACATCTTAAAATGATGTATTACCCTTTCCCCTTCTTCCCCTTCACTATATCTGCTACCCGTGAAATCTTGTACATTTATATGTGTATACGTGCGCTCAAACTGTAAACCCAAAACAGTTAATATTTAGCAATGTTTCACATGTCAGAGACTGGCATTGAATTTTGTTTACTAACTAAATGCAACATATTGCATGAACATTTTTAACAAGTAACACAATAAACAACATGTCTACGCAAACAGCAAACAAGCGTATATTAACCGTTTAGGCGCTAATCGCAAATAGTGATCTATAAGTACAGATATGCATCTGGGAATAAGTTATTCTTCTCCCAGAACTTTATGCATTTCCAATTTTTTTTAACACATATTCCATTCTTAAATGATGCACCTATATAATTTAATATTCTTACTAGATGAAAAGGCTACAACACCACCCTCACAACCTATGGGTCTATTCACTCCTGTCTTGTTTGCTTCGACTGAAACAAACTTGTTTGTTTACCCCTTTGGTGCAAATATTTTATTGTGATATACGCAGAGAGCACACATGGGTTACTATATGAAATACTGTTATTATGATTATAGGCTCTTATAAATATAGGCTACATCGCCTATGCAATACACTATGCATATACGCATGCATTAGTATACAGGTGACAGTTGACCATGCAGAGCATCAGGGAGAAGTTGGAGCATGGAGAGTTATTAAAAGTTCCCAATGCTTTGGGAAAAGCTGCATTTTGAAATAGTTCAGATTTGATTACCACAACAAACAAGGAGCCAATTGGTCATGTGCAGTAGTCGCCATCTCATTTGTCTTCTTAAATCTGATTTGCTGGCTGACCCAAACCATCGAGTTACAGAATAGCACAGAACCGACTCAATAATAGCTGAGTTAAACTGTGTCATCTGTGCCTGAGGCGGGTTGAACTGCTTCAGCTGGCCAAGGAAGTACAACCTCTGCTGGGCCTTTTTCACAATGGAGTCAATGCGAATGTCTCACTTCAGGTACTGAGAGATAGTGGTGCTCAGGAACCTGAATGACTCCAATGCAATCATAGTGCTGTTCATGATGGTGTGTGGGGGAGAGCAGGGGGTTTCTCCTGAAGTCCATTACCATCTACACTGTTTTGAGTGTGTTCAGCTCCAGGTTGTTAAGACTGCACCAGACAGCCAGCTGCTCAACCTCTTGTCTGTAAGCAGACTTGTCACATGAATGTGTTGTCATCTGCAAACCTCATGAGCTTGACAGAGGAGTTTTTAGAGGGGCAGTCGTGGCCTCGTGGGTGTAGAGGGAGAAGAGCATTGGGGAGAGAACGCAGCCCTGAGGAACTCAGTTGCTCATGTTGCAGGTGCTGGATGTGAGTTTTGCCTCACTGGCTGCTGTCTGTCTGTCAGGAAGCTGTTGATCCACTGACAGACGGTGGTGGCTACAGAGAGCTGTGTGGGTTTGTTCTAAAGGGTTTCCGGGATGATGTTATTGAAAGCGGAGCTGAAGTCCACAAAGAAGATCCTTGCATAAGTCCCTGTTTCTTCTGATGTTGGAGGATATAGTGCAATCCAGAAGTCGTGGCCTAATGGTTAGAGGGTTGGACTCCCAATCAAAGGGTTGTGGGTTCTAGTCCCGGGCCGGACGGAATTGTGGGTGGGGGGAGTGCATGTACAGTTCTCTCTCCACCTTCAATACCACGACTTAGGTGCCCTTGAGCAAGGCATCGAACCCCCAACTGCTCCCCGGGCGCCGCAGCATAAATGGCTGCCCACTGCTCCGGGTGTGTGCTCACAGTGTGTGTGTGTGTGTGTTCACTGCTCTGTGTGTGTGCATTTCGGATGGGTTAAATGCAGAGCACAAATTCTGAGTATGGGTCACCATACTTGGCTGAATGTCACTTCACTTTCACTTTCACTTTCACTTTCAGTGCAATCCATCCATGTGGGACCTGCAGCTCAAAAGATTAATATTTTGGATTTAGTTCGTTTTATTGTAAGGCTACATCTTATCTATCAATATCATGAGTTTTCATTTATCTTAATTTCCATGCTAAAACTCAATGAAATTTTGTGTAATTTTCAATGAAATATTTGTCTAATAAATTGGCTCGTTTTTCTCTTCTAATCCTCACACACGAAGACTGTTGATGTTGATCAAATATCACGCGAGTCTATAATTTAAATTCCTTTTAAATTTAGTTTTGCAGATAGGCTTAAAAAAGGCACACCCAAAAGCGCACAAAGTAATTTCTCCCGTATTATTTTCCTTCTCTTACTGCTTCACTCTCCAGTCCAGCGGGTCGCGCCAAAACACATCAATTTGTTTGCGAAACACCATTAAACCGCAGAAGAAGAAGATTAGTTTCACTGTGCTCAATGTTGTTTTGTCGTGGTGATTATTAATACAATAGGTTAGAAATGTTGCTTCGGTAAATATAAAAATACAGTTTTTCAATCAAGTCAGCAAATGCCTTTAATATTTTTATCCTCACAGTCGTGACTAGATTTTGAATCAAGCGGGAATATCTGGAGGAGTATTATCTGAACTGAGATCTGTTTCTGTGAATATGGTGTTTGTTAAAGAGGAGAACATGAGTGAACCAGAAATCTGGAGAATAAAACACGAGGAACCAGAAACCTGCAGATTAAATGAAGAGGAACCAGAAACCTGGATAATAAAACAAGAGGAACCAGAAACCTGGAGAATAAAACAGGATCAAGGAGGTTGGTGTTTATTCTTCATTTATCTTTAATGAATGTTTGCCTATAAAAGATGGAATGAACAAAGAAAAGCAACTGAGAAGCAAATCCAAAGAAACAATAGCAGTGGGAAAAATACTGCAAAAAAAAAAAAAAAATTAATAATAATAAAAAAAACACTTATATAAAACAAAGTAAGCAAAGTAAACTAAACACATCAGGTGTCAAATAAAAGAAAAGGAATGCCTAGAAATCTCTTTTTAATTAATTATTGCATAAATTCATCCACTCGGCTGTTGTTGTCAGTTTTGCAACATGATAATTATTTTGTATTATGTTATACATAAAGCAGCTGTTTATAGCGCGCGCGCGCGAGAGAGAGAGAGAGAGAGAGAGAGAGAGAGAGAGATGGTCTGAATTATATTGGCACCCTAAGAAAATATGATCAAAGAAGGTTGTGAAAATATGAAAATTAATACAATTTACTTTTTGGAATAAAAAAATCTTGACATATACTTTCACAGGCTTATTTGTTCATATCTACCAAGGGTGCCAATCATTTTGATACATAAAGACTGGAAAAGTCAATGTTAAATTGAGGTTAAACCTGCTGCTTCCTGGTAGGTTTAATTTAAGCCTCAATTTAATCCTGAAGTAACTGTAGTCTTCCTCCAGGAAATCAGCCTAATAAATATATTAAACATATATTAGTGTTGTCACAATACTGGACTTTCTAACTTGGATACGATACTTTGAAAAATATTAATATTCAATACCATGGAGAATTAACTGCCACTATATAATAGGGGCATTATATAATTATATTATATAAATATAATATTACAAGTCTAGAACATGATAATGAGGTATATTTTACATGAACAAAAATGTCTAGATAAACCGTCAATGGATTAGGTAAGTCAGCTGTATTTATACCATAGTGTTTATAAACTTGAGTGCACTCCACCTGTGCTAATCACATAGGCCTATATTTTTTTCATATTTGTTTATTTTTCTTTATAATGAAGTAGTCTGTATCCAGTAGATTGTGGTAATGATTATCATTTTCACACACAGAGATATATAAATTCTACATTTATTTAAATAGGGAAAAGAAAACTGGTATCGGATCGGTATCTGTATCGGCCAGAACTGAACCCTAGGTATCAGAATCGGTATCAGAGTCAAAAAAGGTGAATCGAGCATCCCTACTTTGTACGGTTGACTGGACTGCCTAGCAACTGTTTTTGTTGTTTATTCAATAAGATTATTCAGTAAATATTTATATTTACATTGAAAAAAATTTTCGGTAAATGGAATTTATTTTTACTTTCAACAACAACGCAGCTAACAAATGCACTTAGCAACGCTGTCAACAGAAATCATATAGATAGGAAATTGACTTTACGACAAATATAACACTTTCCTCAGTGGACATTCAGACTTTCCTTTCTTACTAGTTCCACAGTGACATTTTGAAATTGGGGCTCAGCTGTTAAACTGTCAACTTTAAGATTAAATCTGTAAGTAAGTTGTTCTGCGCTATAGAGGGCTTTTAAAGACACTCCATTGTTGTTTCTTATTTATTTACACACTCAAAGCAGCACTTTGTATTTATTTAATTTTATGCCGATTACTGCACAAGTTCATAAAGCACTAGAGAAATGTAGACACTAAAAAATCACCAGGAATTGATCAAATTGAGCCTTACTTCCTATGATTGGCAGCTGATCTTGTAGCAGAACCTATAGCCATGTATTTAATTTAAGTCTCACCTCCAACAAAATACCAAAACTGTGGAAATCAGCAATGGTTATTCTATTATTAAAGGTGAGATCCTGCAGACCCAAATAACTATCGCCCTATTTCCAAATTGGTGCTCTTTGCAAAAGTCTTTGAATCACTGTTAAATGATCAATTAACTCTTTTCCCGCTAGCATTTTAGAAAAAAGTTGCCAGCCACCGCCAGTAATTTTGATGATTTTTACTCAATTGAATAGACTTCAGTATATTTTGCTGTATGAACATTTGAATATGCAATACAGCAAAAATAAAGCCCAGAGCCTCTTATTTTAAACAAAAAATCAGTTTTATTCTAGTTTAAAGCATTCTTTTTTTATCAACACTTGAATATAAAGGTTTCATAAAAATACATAATATTTTAGTCAAAAACTACATCTGGATAATATTCAGTATGACTATCAAAGCATAAATCTGGTAATTTGCTTCAATCAATATCTCCTAAGCTTCTAAGAGGTCTCATTTCCCATTATCGTCACCCCACTTCAGTACTGCATTACACTCAAGCCCTTATCTGGACTAATAACTTCATTGCACACAGCTGTTCCCACTCACATTGTTTGCACCTTTCCATATATACCCTGCTTGTTTCTGTCATTGTCATGGAGTCCTTGGTTTATGTCACCCTGCTTTTTTTGTGTTCCCTGGTGTTTGTCGTGTTTCATGTTTTGGACTGCTTTTCTGGATATTGACCTTTTGCCTGACTGGATTATGATTTTTTGATTGCCCTAAATGAACTGCATTTGAATCTACCTGTTTGTGTGACAAAAGGACTCCATCCAACCTAGATTCAGCAGTGTGGGAATTCGTATCCGGTCCCCTCAGCAACCATGAACAAGCGAAGGAGGAGACTCCAGAGCTTGGCAGCCCTTCGTCAAGGAGGGTGTGAGGTGGGTGGTCTGACTCAGGTGTTTTGGACTAGGGATGCACCAATCAAGATCGGCCGATCAAATGCACATCTCGTCAGTTAACAGCTGTCACTACACAGAGCTGTTGTTAACTGACTAGCTGCACAAATCCACCATTTATTTGCGCATCTTCTCTATTAACAACGGCTCTGTGTAGTAACAGCTGCTCTATGTGAAATCACGCACCTGATGCCATTTACCGCTGATTAGAGAACCAGCTTTACTGACGAGATGCACATTAATGATTGGCCGATCTTGATCGGCGCACCCCTATTTTGGACCATGATGGTAGGGCTAGAATATAACGATGAGGCATTAAAGTACTTATTTAATCACTGCCTGCATGACCCTTTGCCTCGTTGGGAGATGAAGGGGCTGGAGGCCTTACACCATTGTGGTTTATGGGATACACCAGCCACACCTGTGTCTCCAGACAAGATGGCCGATTCTACACCTGTGTCTCCTAACAAGATGGCCGCTAGCCCAGTGCCACTGCACAAGATGGCCGCCAACCCAGAGCCACTGCACAAGATGGCTGCCAGCCCAGCACCAATGCACAAGATGGCTGTCAGCCCAGAGCGTTGACTCAGGTCCCAGTTGATTTCCCAGAGTCTAGTCAGATCGCCATTGATGGTCCAGAGTCAGGTCAACACCCATGAGTAAAGTAAAACCACAGTTAAACCTCATGAATCAAGTCAAGTCACCGTTGATCTCCGTGAACAAGGTCAAGTCACAGCTGATCTCCGTTAACAGGGTCAAGTCATGGTTGGTCTTTACCAGTCAAATCACTACCGTTCTTCCAGAGCCTGGTCACGTCTCAGCTGAACTTCCAGAGCCTCGTCACATCCTGTCTGTTGTACCCAACAATGCTCTCTCAGCCTGTTTTATTGCTGTCAAGGAGACCGTTATGGCTGTGGAACCTCTAGATGTGATGGCAACTGCTGCAGAACCTTCTGAGTGAGGCCATCTACCCTCTCGTCACGGCTATTGAGGCCACCTATGAACTCAACGCCTGCCCTGTCATGGCCATGGAGGCCATCTACCATCTCATCATGGCCATGGAGGCCACCCTTAACCTGTTCATGTTTCAGTCTTACCTGACCAGACTTGCTCTCCTGTGCCATCGACTCCGTTGTGGTGGTCCTCTGCTACGCCCTGGTGGGCTTCTTTGTCATCCGCTCAGCTGCTCCTTTGCGGGGGGGGGGGGTCTCACTTCCCCTTATCGTCACCCCTTATGTGTGTGCGAATCATGACCGTTTCTCCATCTTGTTCATGTGTGTTTTTGTTCGGGAGGTTTGTACTTGTTCAGAAGATGTGTAATACTGCTCTGATGCTGCTCGGTGCTCCTGTAGCTTACCACTGAAAACACAGAGCGCCCTCTTGCGGCTGTAGACGGTAATGTTTTCTCTTGGTTCCTTTCTCTTGGTTCATGTCAAATTAATTTTGATAAATAAGTCACACCTCGCATCAGTTCAATTCAGCTTTACTCCAAATATATGAACTTACCTGTTTTGAATACTTTATATTTAACATGTTCGATTATGTCCAATATTAGTGTTAAACTGCTGGACTTTAAATTAATTAACCGTTGACTGATTTTGCAGAACATTTTGACTGATAACTTCCATGCGTAGATGCGGCAGATTTGTCACAGGACGCGTGATATGACAGTTGCGTACGACTATATATGAACTAGCTGTTTTAAATACAGTATTTTTATATTTAACGTTAGTTTATCAATATGTTTGAAAACATATTTTTTCGATTATTGGTGATTCCATAGGCTCTCTCTCTCTCACGCAATTAAAAAAATGACCATTTTGCCCAACACTACTGAGAAAGGCATTGCCTGAGCACACACAGTGTTCACACTCTCTCTTTTGTTCGTCGTCGTCGTTAACAGTCTAACATGGATAGAAGTCTCTAATAAAATTAACCATTTTTACTTTAATTTCAGAGTTTATTGAAGAAAATGTGGATAATGAAGAACTGCGTGAAGTTGAGGAAAAAAATCATGTCGAAACAGGAGAAAAACATTTGAGTTGCTCTCAAACCAAACAGAAAGATTTAAAGAAAATAAAAGCCAAGAAATCTTTCACCTGTCCTCAGTGTGGAAAGAGTTTGACATCCAAAACAAGTCTTGAGCGTCACATGAAGATCCACACTGGAGCAATACTTTGCTCATGTGATCAGTGCGGGCAAATATTTTTGAGGGCTTCTGATCTGAAGAAACACCTGAGAGTTCATACACTGGACAAGCCACATTCGTGTAGCTTGTCAGGAAATAGTTTTTCACAGCCAATACATTTTAAAGTTCATCAGAAAATGCATACTGGTGTGAGAGAGTACATGTGCTTTGAGTGTGAAAAGACTTTTACTACAGCAAGCAGTTTAAAACAGCACCAGATGATTCACACTGGAGAAAAACCTTATAAGTGTTCACACTGTGAAAAGAGATTCAGAGATTTAACACATCTGAAAATACATGAGAGGATCCACACTGGAGAAAAACTGTTCACATGTGATCAGTGCGGGAAGAGTTTTGCACAAACAGGACAACTTAGAGAGCATATGAAGGTTCATACTGGAGAGAAGCCATTCACTTGTGATCAGTGTGGGAAGAGATTCACACAATCATCAAACCTTAAAAGCCACATGAAAATCCACACTGGAGAGAAACTGTACTCATGTGATGAATGTGACAAAACATTTTTGAGGGCTTCAGATCTGAAGAATCACCTGAGAGTTCATACAAAGGAGAAGCCACATTCATGTCATTTGTGTGGAAAGAGTTTTTCATGTTTACAATATTTAACACTGCACCAGAAAATACATGCTGCTGTGAGAGAGTACATGTGCTTCGAGTGTGAAAATACTTTTACTACAGCAAGGTGTTTAAAACTGCACCATAGGATTCACACTGGAGAGAAACCTTACAAGTGTTCACACTGTGACAAGAGATTCAGTGTGTCATCAAATCTGAAAACACATGAGAGGATCCACACTGGAGAGAAACCGTATCACTGCACTGAATGTGGGAAGAGTTTCAAACATTCATCTGCTCTACACAGACATACAAAAAAAATTCACAGTAAGTATCTAGCAAGGTTTTTTTCCTCTGCAGCAACTCAGAGCACTTTTCATACACTTTATACTGCTAAAACACATTTGTTTCAATCTCTAAGAATAATCAGCTTACACTACCAGTAAAAAGTTTTTTAATCGTAAGATTTGTAAAGGTTTTAAAAGTTTTTTTTTTTTATGTCTTGCTTTTAAATAATTAATCTGCTCACCAAGCCTACATTTATTTGATCCAAAGTACAGCAAAACGTTTAAAATATTTTCATAGTATTATACATTCACAGTATTTTTTTTTTTTTTACTATTTATAATAACGGCTTTATTTTAAAATGTAGTATATTCCTGAGATCAAAGCTGAATTTGCAGCATCATTACTCCAGTTTTCAGTGTCACATGATCCATAAATCATTTTTATATGGCGATATGCTGATTATCCATATTTAAACTGTTGAGTAAATTTTTGTTTTTCAGGATTCTTTGCCGAATAGAAAAATCCAAAGATCAGCCTTTATCTGTAATAAAAAGCCTTTGTAACATACACTATTCCATTTAAAAAACTTTTGAGTCCGTATGATTTCTTTTTTAATTTTAATTTTATTTTATTTTTTTAGCAAGGATGCTTTAAATTGAGCAGAACTACATTCATAATGTTACCATTTCCATTTCATATAAATGCTGTTCTTCTGAACTTTATATTCATCAAATAAACCTGAAAAAGTTATTCAGCTGTTTTCAATATAATAATAATAAATGATTTTTGAGCAGTAAAACAGAATATAAGAATGATTTAAACAATTAAAAGTTACTTAAAATTAAATTTTTTTACTTTTATTCCAGAGTTGATTGAAGAAAATGTGGATAATGAAGAACTGCGTGAAGTTGAGGAGAAAAATCATGTTGAAACAGGAGAAAAACATTCGAGTTGCTCTCAAACCAGACAGAAAGATTTAAAGAAAATAAGAGCCAAGAAATCTTTTACCTGCACTCAGTGTGGAAAGAGACTGACATCCAAAACAAGTTTAGAGCTTCACATGAAGATCCACACTGGAGAGAAACTGTACTCATGTGATCAGTGCGGTCAAATATTTTTGAGGGCTTCAGTTCTGAAGAAACACCTGAGAGTTCATACACCGGACAAGGCACATTCATGTAGCTTGTCAGGAAAGAGTTTTTCACAGCCAATACATTTTAAAGTTCATCAGAAAATGCATACTGGTGTGAGAGAGTATGTGTGCTCTGAGTGTGAAAAGACTTTTACTACAGCAGGCAGTTTAAAACAGCACCAGATGATTCACACTGGAGAAAAACCTTATAAGTGTTCACACTGTGACAAGAGATTCAGAGATTCAACACATCTGAAAATACATGAGAGGATCCACACTGGAGAGAAACTGTTCACATGTGATCAGTGCGGAAAGAGTTTTGCACAAACAGGACAACTTACAGAGCATATGAAGGTTCATACTGGAGAGAAGCCATTCACTTGTGATCAGTGCGGGAAGAGATTCACACAATCAGCACATCTTAAGAGCCACATGAAAATCCACACTGGAGAGAAACCGTACTCATGTGATCAGTGCGGGAAGAGTTTCACACAAAAAGGAAGCCTTAGGGTACATATGAGACTTCATACTGGAGAGAAACTGTACACATGTAATCTTTGTGGACAGAGTTTCATGCAGTTATCAACCCTTAATGATCACAGAAACATCCACACTGGAGAGAAACCGTACTCATGTGATGAATGCAACAAAACATTTTTGAGGGCTTCAGATCTGAAGAATCACCTGAGAGTTCATACAAAGGAGAAGCCACATTCATGTCATTTGTGTGGAAAGAGATTTTCATGTTTACAATATTTAAACGTGCACCAGAAAATACATGCTGCTGTGAGAGAGTACATGTGCTTCGAGTGTGAAAATACTTTTACTACAGCAAAGTGTTTAAAACTGCACCAGAGGATTCACACTGGAGAAAAACCTTATGAGTGTTCACACTGTTTCAAGAGATTCAGTGTGTCATCAAATCTGATAAAACACGAGAGGATCCACACTGGAGAGAAACCGTATCACTGCACTACATGCGGGAAGTGTTTCAATAATTCATCTGCTCTACACAGACATACAAAAAACATTCACAGTAAGTATTCAAGATTCATATGCTGATTTGCTGAATAGAAAAATGCTAAAATATAGCTTTGAAATCACAGAAATAAATTACATTTTAAAACATTTCTAAATATATTATGTTAGTATTAAACCTATTTCAAAATGTTGCTGTTCTTGCTGTATTTTGGATCAAATAAACTTTGATTTTTAGAAGATAATAAAAAATAAATTTAAAAAATCTTACTGTTCAAAAACTTTTGACTGGTAGTGTATTTTAGCCTATAGTTTCAGGTTAAAGGTACTAATATTAATTAGGTGAGTCTGAAATTATTATTTGACAGTGATTTCACATTTATTGTTTGTAATATATTTTTGTATTTCCTAAATACAAAATATATATATATATATTATATATAATAAAATATTATATGGTTTTAAATGAGATGTCATACACTTGGCAAATTCATTTTGCATAAGTTTGTATGCACAGACATCTGTTGTGGACATTCTTGGCAGTAACCATCTCTAATGCCAGCACTTCTAGAAAACTACAGACCGGTATACCTTCTTCCATTCATTCGCAAAGACACTTGAGCGAGCTGTGTTCAACCAGCTCTCTATGTTCCTTGTACAGAACAACCTCCTGAACAGCAACCAATTTGGCTTGAAAAGTGGCTACTCAAATGAGACTGTCCTGCTCTCATTTACTGAAGCCCTGCGACTGGCAAGAGCAGCTTCAAAATCCTCAGTACTCATCTTACTGGACCTGTCTGCTGCTTTTGACACTGTTAATCACCAGATTCTCCTGTCAATCCACAGAAAGATGGGCATCTCTGAAACTGCACTCCTGTGGTTTAAGTCCTACCTCTGATAGATTCTTCAGGGTGTCTTGGAGTGGTGAAGTTTCTAAGTCACACCACCTTGCTACTGGGGTTCCTCAAGGCTCGGTACTTGGACCTTTTCTCTTCTCCATCTACATGACGTCATTAGGATCTGTCATTCAAAAGCATGGCTTTTCTTATCACCGCTACGTTGATGACACTCAACTGTACTTCTCATTCCAACCAGATGACCCACTTATATTTCAGCCTGTCTGAGTGACATTTCTAGCTGGATGAATGACAATCACCTTCAGCTCAACCTTACTAAAACAGAACTGCTGGTGGTTCCAGCTAACCCATCGTTTCATCACAACTTCTCTATACAGCTGGGTTCATCAACCATAACTCCTTCCAGGACAGCCAGAAACCTAGGAGTTGTGATGGATCATCAGTTAAGCTACACAGATCACATTGCTACAACGACCCAGTCCTGCAGATTTGCCTTATACAACATTAGGAAGATTAGACCCTTCCTGTCAGAGCAAGCCGCCCGACTTCTTGTCCGAGCTCTGGTTGTCTCCAGACTGGACTATTGTAATGCTCTCCTGGTGGGCCTTCCTTCATGTACTTTCAAGCCTCTGCAACTGATCCAGAATGCAGCAGCGAGGGTTGTCTTCAATGAGCCAAAAAAAGCTCACGTTACTCCTCTCCTCATCAGGTTACACTGGCTACCAGTAGCCGCTTGCATCATATTCATCATATTCAAGGTACTAATGCTTGCCTACAAGACGACCACTGGCACGGCACCAACATACCTAAACTCAATGGTTAAATCTTATGTTCCCTCCAGAAGTTTGTGCTCTGCAAGTGAACGACGTTTTGTGGTGCCATCCCAAAGAAGTTCAAAATCCCTCTCACGGACCTTTTCCTGGACTGTGGCCAGCTGGTGGAATGACCTCCCAATCTCAATTAGTACAAAAAGACTTTACTCATTTTCAAAAAAAATCTAAAGACTCATCTCTTTAGCCAGCACTTAACCAACTAATACTAGTACTTACCATTTCTTTTCTTGTCTATCATATTCTTAAAAAAAAAAAAACCTGGCTACGTGTTCTGTACTAGACTAACTGAGGCTTGTCATGGCACTTGAATTCTTTTGTTCTCTTGTTGGTCTGATTGCTTCTATTGTTCTCATTTGTAAGTCGCTTTGGATTAAAGCGTCTGCTAAATGATTAAATGTAAATGTTTTTACGAGGCTTTTTTAAAATAGTGTTCATATCGATATTGGAAATATATCATATTGACCAAAATTAAGAAATATATTGTGATATAAATTTAGCCATATCGTCCAGCACTATATGCTTTTTATTAGGGATGCATCATTCCGATACTCGGGATTGGTATCGGCTCCGATCCTGGCATTTTTTGCAGATTGGGTATCGGACAGACGAGACCGATCCAAGTCCGATACTGTGTATAAAGCCTACTATTGTGTTATTGTTGAGCCACACGGAAGGCACAAAAACATTATAAAGCACCAAAACATTTTCGAGAACATATTTCAAGTGTTCTGAAGCTGTTTCACAGTTCAATGTGAGTTACATATTAATATTGAAGTCATTAAATTCAAGTTCACAGAAACTCTTCTCTCGTTGCGGCTGTCAGTCATCCTCTATTCAGCAATCAAACTGTGTGTCTCGTTCTGTTACTACAATCAAAATGATGAAACTCTTTTCAAGAGCGCACAGTAACTGAGGTTTATATCTGTTCAAAGAAAAGGCTCATTAAACTAACGCACATATGACATCATGGAACTCAAGTAAGTAAGGCTGTCGGCTATTATATTCACTTAAACATCAGATGAAGTGATTATTTTATCTTAAATACATGATGCCAATGTATTTTTCTATGAGTCTGCTCTGTTAGTAATAATGTTACCTGCTTGCCAGAAAGGGTTGCCATTATTCAAAACTAGCCCAAATTAACCGCGTTTCAAGTGGGAAAACCGTGGACTTGTCAACACTGTGATGGATAGTAATGTCTAAAACAGATACAAGTAATGACCACAACAGCTTGACATTTGATGTCTCCATTAAATTTTATTCAAGAAACTTTTGAAAAAATCTTCAGAAACTATCTGCAAGGAAAGGAAATCAAATAGAATAAATTGTTTTTATTATTCTTATTAAAAAATGTGTCTTTACTGTAATGCATTCTGTATAATACAAAAAGCATTAAGGGGGGGGGGATTGATCAAACATATTTAATAGGTCTCCCTATTGAAACATGGGGTTTTTCTCTATAATATTTTTTAAAATAATAATTTGAAGATTCTTTAACACTATTGTCTACTTTCCACTGCTGGGCTCAAGACTGCAACTGCATTTTGGAAAATATTCCCAACTCAAAAGAGAGATCATTTCTGTTTCATATGAGAAACATCAAACACAAACTAAACAGAACCGCGCTACTCGTTTGTGATGTACAGCATGGACCGTTAAGCAGATTGGACCAATAATTGAGAGCAATGCAAGCAAACTGGACCAGGTTCAGAACAGGTTTACTCAAGAACCAATGTTGATATCATCTCACGGTTAATACACAGTACAGTATACAGTTATGATCAGATAAAACAGCACTGACACAGAAACCCAGAAGCAGTAACACTATCTATAAATGTTGTGGTAGAAATTATCCAATGTTATTACATCAGGATTTGTACAACCTTTTAGGAGAGAAATGTAAGCACATTTTTACAAAACAAAATGTATGTCAAAATACAGTTTGTGGTAAACAAACACTAATGCAAAAAAAAAAAAAACATAAAAACAAACAAACATAAAATGACAACTATAATCAGTAGATCGCAGCATTGGAGCACTTATTCACTTATTAGTCCTCCATTTCTATGTTTGTTTTATATATTGAAATTAAAAATTGTTTTCTGATATATTTTACTCTTACTAAATGTACCATTCTAAGTTTTTCGATGTACAAATTATATAATCGGGACACTATAGGATTGTTGGAAGGGGAATATCAGCCCCAGATCAGCTTGATTATCTTGTGGTGTGTACCCTGCACTGTTACATCAGGGTTCACTGTTATTTTCACATTTCTCCAGCTTTTTACAAGATACTGAAAATAAACCATTTATTTACTTTTATTTCAGAGCTGATCGAAGAAACCGAGGAGAATAAAGAATCAAGTGAACTCGAGGAGAAAAATCAAGTCAAAACTGGAGACAAAATTTAGAGTTGCTCTCAAACCAAACGGAAAGAAAAG
>NW_020527212.1:0-28852 GCF_003368295.1 Carassius auratus | reverse complement strand
GGGAAAATTGAGCAATTCTAAAGTTGAGAGAAGATGAAAATTCAATGAGGCATTGTAAAAAACATTGTCCATAACCGATATAACAATTTTTATAAATACAAAGTATATCCTTAGTGAAACTATATTTGAATATAGAAAAATAATAAATTCAAATTACTTACATGGTATATAGAAGAACACCTGCCAGCTATTCAGTATCTGAAAAAGAAATTAAATAAATCAAAAGTATGATGATGCTCCTAGTAGAAAAGGCTGTTATTCTAATGTTTGATTAGAGGTTATGGTAGCCACCTCAATGTAGAAAAAATAAGGGTCAACCATTCATGCCGGTCAAAAAGAAAAAAGAATGATAAATAGAATAAGAATCTAACTGATTATTGCAACACATGACAACTTGACAGCTCAACAATAAAACATGAGAACATTGTAAACAATGTGAAGTGTACTTGATATTATCATTTTATTTCTTTATCACTTTTAAACAATTCTGAATGGGGTGAATATTGAATCTTTAATTATTTTAATTAAATCAGGACTAAATATAATTAAGTGTCCCACTTTAACTATAAATTAACACTTTTTAAAAACTTTTTAATGCAATATATTGTATATGACAGGATTAGCTTGATCATAAATTATTAAACATTATTTATAATATTAATAACATTCTAATAATAAAACATTTAAATCGTTATACCAACCGATATAAAAATATATTTATAATATCAATTACCGGTAATAATCTGTCTAATAATGTCTAAAAATAACAGGTTAGGGCTCTGATAACGTATGAAATATTATATTAATACGTAATAATATTTATCCACCGTGACTGGGATTTTTGACAAACTGTGGAGTTCGGCTTACAGACCCACTGATAACTTTATATTTGGATTGGTTCCTCTTCTGTTTAACGAGCGGACATGAGCTCAAAGTGTTTAAAAAATGCGCGGGTTTACGGCGCACCGAGCACATGAAATGTGTAAATGGGCTTCTCTAATACTTATTCTTTGATTATTTATTTTTATTTGATACAGTTAAATTAAAGATGCATGGAATTTAATCTCAAAAAGACTAGAAGAATGATAAAAATATATATATAATATATATATTCTGCTGATAAACAAACGTTTGTGTGTTTAAACTTCGAACTATTTGACCTTACTGGTTCTATGCCCCATTAAATGACTTCGTTATTTTTATTTTACATTTCACGAGTTCCAATCTCGCATTGTTAAATCAATTATAGCAAATTGACCACTTCCCCCTCTTACAGCTAAATGAACTTCTCTATGAAATGTGTTATATTCTATTGAATTTATACAGTTTATTAAAACACATTTACAACATCATCATAATAATCAAAGATGTACTACTCACCGCAGTAACCGGCAGCTCAATCCTAGACCGCCAACAGATTGCAAAATGGCGCAATTGGCTAGTGATTGGTCGATCATGAGCGATTCGTTGTGACACGTGACAAAAGAAAGACTCGGAGGTCAAAGTAATCATTTATGTTTCTCATAAAGTATCTTTGGCTGCATTGTATGATTTCCTAATTTAGAATATGATTAAGATTGCGCAGGTGGGTGTGTTTGGGGAATTTTGGGTGTTAAAAATATAACAACGCGACTCAAATGAACAAAATGACTTGAATAAAGATTCATTCAGTTTGATGAACGAGATCGAACAAGAGAGTCAGTAAAATGATCCGGACTCCTGCAGTTTATATAAATATATATAAAGAAAATAAAAATAAATATATATATATATATATATATATATATATATATATATATATATATATATATATATATATATTATATATATATATATATATATATAATAGCTATACATTTATAACACTTTTTATTATATAACTTTTGCATAAAATTGCAAAAAACATATTTAACGGTGCAGTGAGGGTTTCAAGCTTTAGGCACACACACAAAATTGTAAGAAAATCACACAAAACAAAAAAAGATTTATGCTGCTCTTATCCGTACTACAGAGATTGAAATTATATCCATTATTATTATTATTGTTAATAATATGATTATATTTTAACATAAATTTCGATTTTTGAAGTGGTGTTTTAATCAAAATATCATACAATGCTAAAATGATAACAAAATAATCACTAGAAATAATAATGATTAAAAAGTTATGTATATCTTGAATTGATTAAACATACAAAATAATAATAATAATTAAAAAATATATATTTTTACACTTTTCAACTGTTTTGTTATAGGCCTATTAAACGTTACATTGTGTCAACGTTAAAACAACAACTGACATTATTTCAACCATATTTCAACTTAGTGGGTCAGTTATGTGCCAACTACGACTGTAAAGGAAAGTCTGTACTGTTGGCCTCAAAAGAAAACTCAACACAAAACACAATATGCTAAATGCTAAATGAATGACACTGCACTTTTTCTGTACTCCTAATGCTGCAAATATGATTTCTGAATTTACAATGGATTTTCCCTTCAAACCATGAATTTCCATTCTATTTCATCATCTTAACTGATGTGCCCCTTTCAATAATCAAAACCCTAATCCCAATTTCAAAATCTCTAGAATTACATTGTCACTCACTGACTGACCAGTAAACTCTGGAGTATCTCCATTGAATATAAGGGCATATGGCTGTTGTTAGGGGTTTGACTTCTACCCATCTCTAAGCCATTATAATTCCATTATTTTGATAGATAATTACACATTCTTCATATTATACAGTGACCATTTTCTGGATATTTTGAACCAGTTGTATAGATTTTAAAATAACTATATGGAGATAAGCATTTTGCAGTAACTCACAAACTCAGACAACTAAAAGTTGACACTTTGAATATGTAATGTCAATGATTAGGGTTGGAACTAATGTCTGCTGAACACCCACACCCACAGAACTGGATTTGAAGAGCCATGGCCTGTACCCACATACACTATATTGCCAAAAGTATTTGGACAAATCATTGAATTTGGCTGTTTCAATCACTTCCATGGCCACAGTTGTATAAAATCAAGCACCTAGGCATGCAGACTGCTTCTACAAACATTTGTGAAAGAATAGGTTGCTCTCAGGAGCTCAGTGAATTCAAGCATGGTACCAGATTTCCACCTGTTAAGTCAATTTGTGAAATTTCCTCACTACTTAATATTCCACTGTCAACTGTTAGTGGTATTAAAAGTCAATTCAAGTCAAGTCACCTTTATTTATATAGCGCTTTAAACAAAATACATTGCGTCAAAAAAAAAGAACAACATTCATTAGGAAAAGGGAAAACCAGGCTCAGTTGGGGGCCAGTTCTCCTCTGACCAGACGAAACCAGTAGTTCAGTTCCAGGCTGCAGCAAAGTCAGATTGTGCAGAAGAATCATCTGTTTCCTGTGGTCTTGTCCTGGTGCTCCTCTGAGACAAGGTCTTTACAGGGGATCTGTATCTGGGGCTCTAGTTGTCATGGTCTCCGCTGTCTTTCAGGGCAGTAGAGGTCCTTTCTAGGTGCTGATCCACCATCTGGTCTGGATACGTACTGGATCCGGGTGACTGCAGTGATCCTCTGATCTGGATACAGACTGGATCTGGTGGCTACGGTGACCTCGGAATAAGAGAGAAACAGACAAATATTAGCGTAGATGCCATTCTTCTAAAGATGTAAGTACATTGGGTGTTATGGGAAGTGTTTCCGGTTCCGGTTTACCTAATTAATGCAGCCTAAAAATCCTTTAACGGATTTGGATATTAAAAGCATATTAGTATGTTATGTGTATGCCAGGTTAAAGAGATGGGTCTTTAATCTAGATTTAAACTGCAAGAGTGTGTCTGCCTCCCGAACAATGTTAGGTAGGTTATTCCAGAGTTTAGGCGCCAAATAGGAAAAGGATCTGCCACCTGCAGTTGATTTTGATATTCTAGGGTTTTCAGAATGTAGCGGACGTAGAGGAGTATAATGTAAAAGGAGCTCATTCAAATACTGAGGTGCTAAACCATTCAGGGCTTTATAAGTAATAAGCAATATTTTAAAATCTATACAATGTTTGATAGGGAGCCAGTGCAGTGTTGACAGGACCGGGCTAATATGGTCATACTTCCTGGTTCTAGTAAGAACTCTAGCTGCTGCATTTTGGACTAGCTGTAGTTTGTTTACTAAGATTGCAGAACAACCACCCAATAAAGCATTACAATAATCTAACCTTGAGGTCATAAATGCATGGATTATAATTTCCTCGTTTGACATTGAGAGCATAGGCCATAATTTAAATATATATTTTGAAGTTGAAAAATGCAGTTTTAACAAAGATTATAAATTATAAATGTACTGTATATAATTGTTTTAATGATTGTACAGATATATTTACAGGTGTATAGTTTATGATGTAATTTACAGATGCACAATTTATATTAATTACATAATTCATTATATTCACAATAATACTTGTATGTAATTACCCATTCAAAACCCATATAGAGATTACCAATGTGGTTTCTACCTTGGGCTCATGTAGGAAACCTATATGGGACTGATTGTGTTTGCCCATGTCTGACCCATACGGTTTATCAAAGTGGGCCCTATATGTTTGTCCCATTCATTACCAATATAGAGATGACTTATGTGGGTCCTACCTTGGGCCCATGTAGGCAGCCTATATTGGACTGTTTTCGTTTGGCCATGTCTGACCCATATAGTTTGGCCAAGAGGGCCCCATATGTATTTACCCATTCAGAACCCATCTAGAGATAACCTATGTGGGTACTACCTTGGGCTCATGTAGGAAGCGTATATGGGACTAATTGTGTATGCCCATGTCTGACCAATAAGGTTTATCAAAGTGGGCCCCGTATGTTTTCCCATTCATAACCGATATAACCCATAAGAGCATAGGCCATAATTTAAATATATTTTTGAGGTGGAAAAATGCAGTTTTAATAAAGATTATAAATGATAAATGTACTGTATATAATTGTTTTAATGATTGTACAGATATATTTACAAGTGTATAGTTTATGATGTAATTTACAGATGCACAATTTATATTTATTACATAATTCATTATATTCACAATAATACTTGTATGTATTTCCCAGTTCATAACTCATATAGAGATTACCAATGTGGGTACTACCTTGGGCTCATGTAGGAAACCTATATGGGACTGATTGTGTTTGCCCATGTCTGACCCATACGGTTTATCAAAGTGGGCCCTATATGTTTTTCCCATTTATTACCAATAAAGAGATTACCTATGTGGGTAATACCTTGGGCCCATGTAGGCAGCCTATATGGGACTGTTTGTGTTTGCCCATGTTTGACCCATATGGTTTGGTTAAGCGGGCCCCAAATGTATTTACCCATTCATAGTCCATATAGAGATTACCTATGTGGGTATTACCTTGGGCCCATGTAGGCAGCCATATGGGACTGATTGTGTTTGCCAATGTCTGACCCATATGGTTTATCAAAGTGGGCCCTATATGTTTTCCCCATCCATAACCCATATAGAGATTACATATGTGGGTACTACCTTGGGCCCATGTAGGCAGCCTATATGGGACTGTTTTTGTTTGCCCATGTCTGACCCATATGGTTTGGCCAAGAGGGCCCCATATGTATTTCCCCATTCAGAACCCATCTAGAGATTGCCTATGTGGGTACTAACTTGTTCTCATGTAGGAAGCCTATATGGGACTGATTGTGTTTGCCCATGTCTGACCCATAAGGTTTATCAAAGTGGGCCCCATATGTTTTCCCATTCGGAACCCATCTAGAGATTACCTTTGCGGGTACTACCTTGGGCCCATGTAGGCAGCCTATATGGGACTGATTGTGTTTGCCCATGTCTGACCCATATGTATTTGTCAAGCAGGCCCCATGTGTTTTTCCCATTCATTACTCATTTAGAGATTACCTATGTGGGAACTACCTTGGGCCCATGTAGGCAGCCTATCTGGGACTGATTGTGTTTGCCCATGTATGACCCATATGGTTTGGCCAAGCGGGCCCCATATGTATTTACCTATTGAGATCCTATCTAGAGATTACTTATGTGGGTACCACCTTGGGCTCATGTAGGAAGCGTATATGGGACTAATTGTGTTTGCCCATGTCTGACCCAAATGGTTTATCAAAGTGGGCCCCATATGTCTTCCCATTAATAACCAATATAGAGATTACCTATGTGGGGACTACCTTGGGCCCATGTAGGCAGCCTACATGGGACTGATTGTGTTTGCCAATGTCTAACCCATTTGAAAAACCCAAATGGGCCCCATTTGTGTTGCCCATTCTGGGCCTATGCACTCATTTCCCATTAGTGACCCAAATAGGACCCACATAGGGAGCCCACCTGTTTTTGCCCATGTCGGACCTACTTAGCTGACCCAAGTGGGCCCCAGCTAAGATGCCCATTTTGGGACCATGCCCACTTGGTACCCGTGTAGCCCAGGCATAAACCATGTGGGGCCGACATATACATGTTGGCTGGGAATATATATAACTTTAGTAACACTTTATTTTAATATATATAAAAAATGTATAAGTCGTAGCTGAAGCCTAAATGAACACATTACAGTTGTTTATGACTGCAAGTCTTTTTCCTCAAATGCTATTGAGCTTCAAATTTGCGTTTGAGCCCATTTGAAAAAGTAGCATAATTTACATATGACTTACAGTTTGTTTTAATAAATATCAAACATTCAATTTAATTGTGCATTATAGCTGTCACCTAGATGAACAATTACAGTTGTTTTTATGACTGTAAGTCATTCTCTTCAAATGCTACTGACGTTAGAAAAATGTATAACAATATCACATGTATCTTTAGAGACGGTCCCTAAATTTGAGACTCTCGAATGTCCAATGTCAAGCCAACTTTATGCCTGTTTTTGTTTTGTTTTTTACTTTCTTTTTCTTTTTTCTGTGCCGGATTGCTGATGTCCTTTACCCGGGCATAGATGTCCATCCATCAATTACGAACATTCATCCGCAAATGTCCGAGCGGTCGCGAGCGCGGATGGGAGAATGGCGCGTTTTTTTTTTTTGTTTTTTTTTTTGTTTGTTTTTTTTTTATGAGCAACTGGGATGGTGACCCCTCTGGGAGTTGGTGCCCTATGAAGACTGCGTACTCTGCATATAGGGAGTGGCGGTACTATCTGGAAGATATATTCCTCAAACCGTTGTACAAGAGGTGATGCTAGTACTTCAAGAATCTCTCAAAACCTATCTGTTCATAAAGCCTATATATAAAGTCTTAATATAGTATTCCACAATATGTTGTGCTATTCTAATATTATTGTGTTTTTTATTGACATTGTTATTTGCCATTATTTTTTGTTTTAATATTGTTACTGTTGTTACTTGCTGTATGGTGACCTTGAGTGGTTTGAAAGGCGCCTCAAATAAAATGCATTATTATTATTATTATTATTATTATTAGCTGTACACTTGATAACAAAATTTAATATAAACTTTTGCAATTTTATATATATATATATAGTGTAAAGTTTTCTTTCATTGCATCTTGAAATAATTGTTTCTGAGTTCTGTGTTTGTTTGTTTTTTTTGTTTTTTTTTTATTTATTAATTTATTAATTTTTTTTTTTTTAGGAAGATCACAGCCTTTAATCTCCTCAAAATAAATGTGCATATAAACCATGAACAATTTAATTATAGCTGTATTTATAAAATGCTTACTAATGACTATTAATTTTAGGAGAAGGCTATATAAAGCAGCAACTGTTGATGTTGAGGCCTAAGATATTTGCAGTAATGATGAAAAAACAACAACAACAACACAAAATTACTTATTTTTTTCTGCTGGTGATTAAAGAGATGTTAACTCTAAGATGTTTCTCTCTCTCTCTCTCTCTCAATAATTTATTAGTGTTTTGTAATGATTTTATTGACCTATAATTCTGGTGATTAAAGAGATGATTCAGTCTCCCTCCCTATCTCTGTCTCTCTCTCTCTCTCTCTGACACATAGCCCATCCCCTCTCCCACACATTCACACAAACTCAGCACACACACTTAACACACAAACACACACACACACACACATTACCCACAGTGACAGAGGGACAGTGACATCAGATGTATGATAGTTTTTTAATTTTCTATCATCCATATAGTGTTGTATAGTCATAAACTATGCATATTTTCATCAGCATGACTTGTCTTCTATGTGTAAATTTTTTTGAAGTGTTTAGAAGCTGCACTTAAAAAAATAAAAGACATTTACTGGTTCCTTTTTTACTGTTATTTCAAAAAATCACCATGACAAAACCATTCAAGCTATCCAAAATTCATTCGCAACTTTTCTGTAAGATAAATTCTTTAAACAGTGGTAAACGAGGATGTGGTGCTGAACCTTCAAGAGTCACTCAAAACGTATCTGTCCATAAAGCCTATTAAGAATTATTCTTAATACACAGTATTTCACAATACTTCAGCATGTTATTCTAATTAAGTGAGGGTCATTTTATCAGTAAAATACATATTATTTTTCTTTGAAAGATTTCTATAAATAATTTAAATCATTCTCGTTTCTACAATAATTATTTAAAAGTAATCCTATAGCTCCATCTGGTGGCCATTATTGGTACTAAGAATTGCAAGCTTGATTTATAAGTTATGATAGTTTTAATTTTATGCTGGCTCCTGGACATGATAAAGCTATGAAACTTACTGTGCTTGTTTCAAATGATGACTTCTACATATATAAAAAATATGAAGAGTTGGAATGAAGAATGTTAAAGATATAGTAAAATAACTATTGTATTTTTTTATGTTACTTTCATAAATCGCTATGGCCACACCATTTAAGGTATCCTAAACTCATTCGCAATTTAACATCTTCAGTATATTGGCATCATGTTGAAAAAGTTTGGTGTGAACTACTTGTGTCTTATTGGAGTATGAATTCATTTACAGGCTGATTTTATCATAAATCCACAATAACATTTCTGAGTTCTGTATCAGTCTGTGTTGTTGTTTGTTTATTTTTATTTTTTTATTTTTCATAGGTAGATAACTGACCCTTTACTCTCCTTTTTAATAAATGTGCTTATAAACCAAGATCAAGCTATTTATAGCTGTATTTATAAGCTGCTTATTAATGACTATTTAAGTTGGGACAAGACTTTATAAAGCATGAACTGACTATTTACTAATGAGTGCAGTTATTATAAAGTGTTACCAATGCATTTACTAATGTTAACAAATTAGACATTATTTTACAGTGTTATAAAATCCTTTAATGACTTATAAGCATTTGTGAAAGTTCTGCTTGCATTACAGCTTAGTCTTCATCTGTGAGCTGAACAGTTTTAATGTTACATCCATGAGATTTTGTAAATTAAGATAAATGTCATGTCACAGGATGGAATAGGACAGTATCAAATGAGTTTGAAATTATTATTTGCAGCACAAATAAGTATTTTTAGAATTTTGTTTTTAATTCCTGAAACTGTCAGAAAAGGATAAGGCCTGAGAGATTTCTTAAGCTGTAATGAAAACAGCAATGTTAGCAACAGCAACAAAAAATAACAATTTAAAATACATTTTTTTTCTGGTGATTAAAGAGATGATTAAGTCTCTCTCTCTCTCTTTCTCTCTCTCTCTCTTTCTCTCTCTCATTGTGTCTGCCACTCAGCTCATGCCCATCCCCCACTCACACACACACACACACACACTCAGTCAGCACACATACATTCCTCAAACAGAGGGACAGAGTGAGTTGAGATGTCTGACAGTTTTTTAATTTTCTTTTAATCATACAGTGTTGTAAAGTCATGAAACTATGCATATGTCCTCATAATGATTTGATCTCTGTATGAATTTTTTTTTAAGTGTTTGGAAGCTGCAATTTAAAAATACAAGACAATTAATGATTCCCTTTTTACTGTCATTTCAAAAAATCACCACGACAAAACCGTTCAAGCTAACCAAAATCCGTTCGCAATTTAAGTTCCTCAATGTTTTTTCAACATGTAGACAAAGTTTGGTGAGTATAGTGAACATTTCCTGTGAGGAGTATGCATTAAATCAGAGCTCCATTTAAATATTCAAATCAAAATAGCCGACTTCCTGTTTGTCGTAGCTGATGACTGTGAATTAGAAAGTTGTCCGTCTTGAAAAGAACAATTTATGTACCAAGTTTGGTGTCTGTAGCTAAAACTAACCCCCCCACTTTTGACAAAAGGTGGCGCTATAGAGTGCCTCCTTCACGCCCTTTTAAAAGCTTTTGCCATTGTCTAGCTATCACTAATACTGATATGTGTTTTGAGTTTCATGTAAATCTGAGCTTGTTGTCTGCCTCAAACTCACCATAACAGAACATTCAAGTTTGACACGTTGTCATGGCAACACTATATCAGATATCAATATCCCCAAAACAGATTTACATCGGCCGTGTTTTGTCATTATTCTGATGAAGTTTTAAGTAAATTGAGTAAAAATAAGATGCTGAATTCAAAGCATTTGGAAAATGACACACTTCCTGCTGCCAGTTGGTGGCGCTATAATGTTGACTCTTAATAGTGACATATATACGATCGACATCATACAACGAACAAACCAATGAAGTTTGATCAAACTCAGGAAATGTATGTGGATGTTATTAGACATTTCCTGTTTCTCATTTCTAGCCATAATTTCCACGCCTCGTCACGGGCAAACCATTCGAGATATCAATAATCCCCTCGCAATTTTTCATCCCCAATGTCTTGAGATCATGTTCACCGAGTTTCGTGGCGAACGGGTTGAAAACCTCAGAGGAGTATTTCAAATTCCAGAGCATGCTTTTTTTAAACAGCCCTGAATAGCTGACTTCCTGTTGGGCGGAGCCTATGACATAAAGTGTGAAAGTTGTTCGGCTCAATGACATCTATAAGTGTACTGAGTTTCATATAAATACATGCTAGTGTGTGTGAGCTATGGTTCAAGATTTCTGACTGTGTTCCAGGGGGCACTGTAGAGCCCCTGTGCCATGCCCGGGTCCCAGTCTCTGTGGCGTCCTGATGGCCGCAGATTCCAATGTGTGTGCCAATTTTCAAGAGTTTTTGAGCATGTTAAGGCCCCCAAAACCCCCCGGAAGGTTTAATAAAAAATAAAAAAAAATAATAATAATAAGAATAATCCTTAGAAGAACAATAGGGCTCTTCGCCCCTTCGGGCTTGAGCCCTAAATATAGCTGCAAGCAGCGATGGCGGGCTCAAGCCACCAATGCCATCGCCACCCCGGTGGCATCAGGTAAACTGTCCCCAGCGGGCACATGCATTCACAATATCCCTCTGGCAGTGAGGTTTTAAAGGAAACGGCAGTTAAAGGGTTAATCCGAATCATCTAGACTTTAAAATCACATTCACAGAACAATATATATATATATATATATATATATATATATATATATATATATATATAACTTTAGTAACACTTTACAATAAGATTCCATTTATAAACATTATGTTAACATGAACAATATTTATATAGCATTCATTCATGTCAGTTAATATTCCAAACTTAAACATTAAAACATTGTTTTATTGTGATTTTTTTCCAAGCACATTTTACCAATTCCAAACCATATCAATCTTAATAACTACCATTATTTTTTATTTAATCATTTATGAGTGCTATACAATAGTCCAGGAAAGCTGGAAGAGAAAAACTCCTTATATTCATGTGCAGAATCATTAGGCATGTTTTCTTTAACAGATGAAATGCGCTAAAAAAGAGTTTTAACTCAAACTGTTTTAACTCAAAGTCGAAAATTATGAAATACCCATGAGAAATATCAAACACAAATGCAATACAGAAATGGATAAGTTAAGACTTAACCATTGTACAAAAATGCTGACTGGGTCATGAGGTCAGAAAAGAAGAAGAAGAAAAAAAACAGGTCAAGAAGAACTGACAAAAATAATTGCAAAATAATTAGGAATTAATGTGAAGATTAATTTTTAGTCAATTCTGCAAGACAGACTTTCAGGAAAGGAGGTGGAATAAAAATGAGCTCCTAAATCTTAATCCCGGATTCTGGAAGATATATTCCTCAAACCATCGGACAAGAGGAGGTGGTGCTGGTCCTTCACGAGTCACTCTAATCTGTTCAGAAAGCCTATATATAAAGTCTTAATATATAGTATTTCACAATACTTCATGGTATTCTAATTAAATCATTTTTTGGAATCTTTGATTTCTCAGAACCTGACACATTGTAATTCTGAGACTCCAGGAAAGTGTCAGTTCTGTAAAATGTTGGCACTGGAGACTAAATGCTCCCTGATAGTTTCACACCTAATTCACTTAACACACACACACACACACACACACATTACCCACAGTGACAGAGGGACAGAGTGAGATCAGATGTATGATAGTTTTTTTAATTTTCTATCATCCATATAGTGTTGTATAGTCATGAAACTATGCATATTTCCTCAGAATGACTTGTCTTCTATGTGTACATTTTTTTTGAAGTGTTTAGAAGCTGCACTTAAAAAAATAAAAGACATTTACTGGTTACTTTTTTACTGTTATTTCAAAAAATCACCACAACAAAACCATTCAAGCCATTCAAAATTCATCCGCACCTGTACTGTAAGATACATTCTTTAAACTGGTAAAAGAGGATGTGGTGCTGAACCTTCAAGAGTCACTCAAAACTTATCTGTCCATAAAGCCTATAAAGAATTATTCTTAATATACAGTTCACAATACTTCAGCTTTTCATTCTAATAAAGTGAGGGTCATTTTATCAGTAAAATACATACAATTCATATTATTTTTCTTTGAAAGATTTCTATAAATGATTTAAATCATACTCGTTTCTAAAATAAGTATTTAAAAGTAATCCTATAGCTCCATCTGGTGGCCATTATTGGTACTAAGAATTGCAAGCTTGATTTATATGTTATGATAGTTTTAATTTTATGCTGGCTCTTGAAAATGATAAAGCTATGAAACTTACTGTGCTTCCTTCAAATAATGACTTCTACATATATAAAAAGTTGGAATTCAAAATGTTAAAGATATAGTAAAATAACTATTGTATTTTTTATGTTACTTTAATAAATCTCTATGGCTACACCATTTAAGGTATCCTAAACCCATTCGCTATTTAACATCTTCAGCATATGGCTTCATGTTGAAAAAATTTGGTGTGAACTACTTGTGTCTTCTTGGAGGAGAATGAATTCATTTACAGGCTGAGTTTATCATAAATCCACAATAACATTTCTGAGTTCTGTATCAATCAGTGTTGTTGTTTGTTTATTTTTATTTTTTTTTATTTTTCATAGGAAGATAACTGACCCTTTACTCTCCTTTTTAATAAATGTGCTTATAAACCAAGAACAAGCCATTTATAGCTGTATTTATAAACTGCTTACTACTGACTATTAATATTGGGACAAGGCTTTATAAAGCATGAACTGACTATTTACTAATGAGTGCAGTTATTATAAAGTGTTATCAATGCATTTGCTAATGTTAACAAATTAGACATTATTTTACAGTGTTATCAAATCCCTTAAATGATTTGTAAGTGTTTTGTAATGATTTTATTGACCTACAAGCATTTGTGAAAGTTCTGCTTGCATTACAGCTTAGTCTTGATCTGTGAGCTGAACAGATTTACTGTTACATCCATGAGATTATGTTAATTCAAATAAATATCATGTCACAGGATGTCAGAGGTCAGTATCAAATTAGTTTGAAATTATTATTTGCAGCACAAATAAGGTTTTTTAGGATTTTTAAAAATCCCTAAAACTGTCAGAAAAGGATAAGGCCTAAGATTTCTATGTGAGTGTCTAAATTTGTTTGTTTTTATAACTATAATGCATAAACTATGAAACTATACAAAATGTATAAAAAAGTACAAGTTATTCTTTTCCAATGTTTTTTATTTATTTAATTTTTTCTTTTTTTTTCTTTTTTTTTGGATTTACATTTTAAAAAATTAGCCTACGGCAATCATTCTAAACAGCTTGAATAAAACCTGTTAATATTTATTATAGACCACTGTAACTGTGTATAATCTAACAAACAAGTTTATTATGAAAATAAAAGCGTGTACACCAGATAAATTGGACGATAAAGAAATTGCTAACAATAGTATAATAGAGCATGTTTTAGGTTTTTAGGCGTTTAGATGCAGAAATGGACAAATCAAATGTAAAATAAAATGTAATTGATTTAATTAAAGATAGATTAAGTCTTGTTAGAGCAAAATAATAAATAAATACGTACACACATTAAAAAAGCAGCCAAGATGAATGAGTTAAATTTTTTATATAGATTAAAATTGAAGACAGAAGCAGCTGGTATATGCGGTCACTTAATATTAAAATCCAGTAGATCCACTTCAGATTTATTTCTCAACAGTTTATGTTCACGTGGCTGTTTTCGTTTATATTAGCCAAGCTATTATGTATTTTGAAATAATCTTGTCCGTGATGTGTTCGTTCTTACGACGAAAGGCGGAATCCTGCAGCTCGAGAGATACATGTTATTCTGCCAGTCGCGCTTTCAAATAGTCTTGCACACTTAAACGGGTCACAAACACCTGCATTTAGCTCGTGTTGTGTTATAATGGATGTATTGTGTGCATTTATGGCAATAACTTATTTTAAAAAGCTCTTAAACAAGAAAAAATTCGTTAGTTTTGAACTTGTGACACTGTGCGCGCTGATCGGAGGCAGTGATTTCAGATAGGCAGCCACGAATATTTCATTTTCACACAGACAGTTCAAAAACATCTTAATTTAGCTCTTGGTGTGCTCTAATTGGTGAATTGTGTGATATCGCTGCAATACTTTATTTTTAATAGCTATAAAACAAGAATAAACTCGTTTGTTCTGAGCTCATCATTCCACACGCTGGTGCTCAGAGCGGTGATTCATCTCTCGTGTTTCTCACGTATCACTGACCACACATCAATTATTAATGAGCCCTGACCTGATAATAATCATATATGTTGGTTTAGCTTGTCAGTGTGAATTAAATCCAAGTATTTATTTGTATTTTAACCGATTTAAAAGTGAAACCAAAAGACAGTCTCCTCCCTTTTTTAGTCCGGTAACTGCACCTGTAGGGGCGCTATTTCTCTCAGACAATGGAAGTCTAAGCACACTCACTCAAACAGATGGACAGAGTGAGATGAGATGTCTGACAGTTTTTTAATTTTCTGTTATCCATACAGTGTTGTAAAGTCATGAAACTATGCATATTTACTCAGAATAACTTTTTTTCTGAATGAAAAAAGGTTTTGAAGTGTTTGGAATTTAAAAATGCAGGAAAATTAATAATTCCATCTTTACTGTCATTTAAAAAAATCACCACGACAAAACCATCCAAGCTATCCAAAACCTATTCACAATTTAAGTTCCTCAATGTTTTTTCAACATGTAGACGAAGTTTGGTGTGTATAGTGTTACTCTCCTCTGAGCAGTATGCATTAATTCACAGCTAAATGTAAAAAACAATCCACATTCAAATCAAAATAGCCGACTTCCTGTTGGTCGTAGCTGATGACTGTGAATTAGAAAGTTGTCCGTCTTGATAAGAACAATTTTTGTACTGAGTTTGGTGTCTGTAGCTAAAACTAACCCCCCCACTTTTGACAAAAGGTGGCGCTATAGAGTGCCTCTTCCACGCCCTCTTATGAACTTTTGCCAGTGTCTAGCTGTCACTAATACTGATATGTGTTCTGAGTTTGATGAAATTCTAAGCATGTTATTTGCCTCAAAATCACCTGAGAAGTATTCCAGTTTGACATGTTGCCACGGCAACAATATTTTTAGATATCCAATTTCCCCCAGCAGATTCATATCGGCTGTGTTTTAACATTATTCTGATGAAGTTTGAAGCAAATCGAGTAAAAATAAGATGCTGAGTTCAAAGCATTTTGAAAATGACACACTTCCTGCTGCCAGTTGGTGGCGCTATAACTTTGACTCCTAATAGTCACATATATGTGATCGACATCATACAATGAATAATCTGATGAAGTTTGATTGAAATCAGGAAATGTATGTGGATGGTATTAGACACTTCCTGTTTCTCAATTCTCGCCATAATTTCAACGCCTCGCTACGAGCAAACCGTTCGAGATATCAAAAATCCCCTGGCAATTTTTCATCCCCAATGTCTTGAGATCATGTTGACCGAGTTTGGTGGTAAACGAGTAAAAAACCTATGACAAGTATATCAAATTCCAGAGCATGCGCTTTTTACATAACTCTAAATAGCTGACTTCCTGTTGGGCGGAGCCCAATGACATGCAATACGAAAATTGTTCGGCCCAATGAGATCTATATGTGTACTGAGTTTCATATGAATATGTGCAAGTATGTGTGAGCTATGCATCAACATTTATGACTGTGTTCCAGGGGGCGCCGTAGAGCCCCTGTGCCACGCCCGGGTCCCAGCCTCTGCAGGCTCCTAAAGGGCACAGATTCCAAAGTGTGTGCAAATTTTCAAGAGTTTTTGAGTATGTTAGGGACCCCAAAAGCCCCCACAACTTTGACCAAAAATATTAATAATAAACCCTAAATAGCCAACTTCCTGTTGGGCGGAGCCTATGACATGCAGTACGAAAGTTGTTTGGTTTAATGAGATCTACATGTGTACCGAGTTTCATGTGTCTACTTGCAAGTATGTATGATATATGGCCCTCAGTATTCCAGGGGGCGCTGTAGAGCCCCTGTGCCACGCCCGTGTATCAGTCTCTGCCCGACCCTAATGGCCGCAGGTTCCAATCTGTGTGCCAATTTTCAAGAGTTTTCGAGCATGTTAAGGACCCCAAAAGCCCCCGTAACGTTAGAAAGAAAAAAAAAATAATAATAATAATAAAAAATAATCCTAAGGAAAACAATAGGGCTCTCGCCCTCCAGGCTTGAGCCCTAATTAAAGCTGCAAGCAGCGATGATCGGGCCCTCGCACCCGGGCTCACCGCCAGCAAGGGGCTTTAGTAAAAAAGGCGAACGGCGAGAAATATGCATTTAAAGTCGTAAATATAAGTGGAATATGTCAAAGTCATTTATATGTGCCAATCTTCTTTTTGCCAGCAGGTGGCACTATCATTATAATGGAATATTTTCCTTCAGATGTGTTCAGGCCAAGACTCTTATCGAACATTTGAAGTTTGGGGAAGATCGAATATTTTAAGCCTGAGTTACAACAACTTCTCTTCCTATGGCGAGACATCAATTTTTTCATGGCGCCATGGACACGACCTTTAACAAAAACTCAAGATAGACTGACCACAAAAAAGACATTAATGTCAAAAAATTTCTAGGAGTAGTTTGTCGCAGTGTAAAATATGACACTTCCTGTTGCCAATAGGGGGCACTATATATCTTTGTTGTTCTGTCCTTTCATCTGCTCACTGCATTTGTTAACTGTGTCTTACAATTGGTTTTTAAAAGTAAAAATTACTTCAATTTCAGTCTGTTTCAATATAAGTGTTTATATAAATGTTAATTAAAGCTTAGTTAAAATATTTTAATACATTATTAATAATATTTTTTTAATTACATTTTTATTTTAAGATTAGTTTATGTACTGTGAAATAACATAAATAATAATATTTTTAATGATAGGAATAAGTAACATAAAAAAAGATTAATAAATGATCTGAAAAATAGATTGTTCATTGTTAGTTCATGTTAGTTAATGCATTAACTAATGTAAACCAAAAAGAGCTTATTCGCACTTTTGTCATGATCTATAACTATTTTTAAAAATACTTTTATTGATCTATAAACATTTCTGAAATTATTATATAAAACTATATTACCAGTAAAATTCATTAGCTTTTTAAAATACATATTATTTTACTTTGAAAGATTTTTATAAATGATTTAAATGCTTTATACACGTTTCTAAAACAATTATTTAAAAGTAATCCTATAGCTCCATCTGGTGGTGGCCATGACAGGTATTATACACTGCACGTTTGGTGTTGCTATCTGAACCAGTCCGAATGAAACGTTCTTAAATGGAGCACGAGAACAGGACAGACTGTGCATATGCCTATGCAAGGCCAGGTTCACAAGCTCTATCTGTAATGCATATTTTTTTCAGAGCCCATGTTAATGGATCAGAGCATTCACATTGCACATGGTAAAAGATGTGAACAGAAAAGGTTAGAAGTAGAAAGGTGTGAAAAGAATGAATATCTAGAGCATGTGCATAGAGAGAGTTGTGAGTGCACAGGACACAGTTTGAGCAGAGGAAACAGGTTTTAAGTGCGCACACGCTCTCCGAGCAAAAGCAGCATGTATCAGAGGACGCGTTTTTTGACAAAGTAAAGGAAATGTGCATGCAAGCGGAGAGATTCATGCTCGCCCATTATTTAAATGTGTTTTTGCGTTACAATAACATGCTCTCGCTACTGCGTCTGCACCACATACACATACTGTATACACTCTGCAAACAGTGAATCTGTATAATGTATAACAAATCTATTTCAACACCTGAAGCATCGCTACAATGAGCTCTATGACCAATGCATGACAAGAAGACATGCCTAAAAATTCAGCACTCCTGAATATGAGCTTTTCACTTCCAGCCTTCGAGGACAATTATATATATCACTCATAAATCATGAAATACCAGATCTATAGTATTTATTAAGATTGATGTGATTTGAAATTGGTAAAATGTGCTTGGAAAAAAATGTCATCAGAATATCAACGTGCCTTATTATTATGCACTTTGTGAAAAAGCATTTTTAACAATTTTTTTGATCTATAAGCATTTGTAAAATATGTTTGCCTGCATTACAGCTTAGTCTTTATCTGTGTGCTGAACTGTTTTACTGTTAAATCAGCAAGATTGTGTAAATTCAGGTCATGTCATGTCATGTCACAGAATGTCTGTCATAGGTCAGTATCAAATAAGTTTAAAATTATTATCAGAATAAAAAAATATATACAAGTCATCGTGTATGTATTTTTAAAATCTTTTTTTTTATTTTGCAATTAACATAATTCTTAACCTAATTATATAAAAACATTTTGTCTGAGCCCTACAAATTGTACTAGGTTTTTTTCGTCCCTAAAAATGATAGAAAATGATAGAGAGATTTCTTAAGCTGTAATGATGAAAAAAATCAACAACACACAATTAATTTTTTTTTTCTGGTGACTAAAGAGATGTTAACTCTCTCTCTCTCTCTCTCTGTCAGGCAGGCCCTCAAGCACCCCTCCCCCTCCCCCTCCTTTCCCTCACACAGAGAGAATGCCAGAGAGTGAGATCAGATGTCTGACAGTTTTATAATTTTATTTTAATCATACAGTGTTGTAAAGTCATGAAACTATGCATATTTCCTCAGAATCACATGTTCTCTAAATGAAAAAATGGGTTTGAAATGTTTGGAAGCTGCAATTTAAAAATACTAGACAATTAATGTTTCCCTTTTTAATGTTATTTCAAAAAATCACCACGGCAAAACCGTTCAAGCTATCCAAAATCCATTCGCAATTTAAGTTCCTCAAAGTTTTTTCAACATGTAGACAAAGTTTGGTGTGTATAGTGCACTTCCCCTGTGAGGAGTATGCATTAATTCACAGCCGTATTTGCCCAAAAATACATATTCAAATCAAAATAGCTGACTTCCTGTTGGTCGTAGCTTATGACTGTGAATTAGAAAATTGTCCGTCTTGATAAGAACAATTTATGTACCAAGTTTGGTGTCTGTAGCTAAAACTAACCCCCCCACTTTTGACAAAAGGTGGCGCTATAGAGTGCCTCCTTCACGTCCTTTTAAAAGCTTATGCCATTGTCTAGATATCAGTAAAACTGATATGTGTTCTGAGTTTAATGTAAATCTGAGCTTGTTGTCTGCCTCAAAATTACCATAACAGAATATTCAAGTTTGACACGTTGCCATGGCAACACTATATTAGATATCAGTATACCCACAACAGATTTACATCGGCTGTGTTTTGTCATTATTCTGATGAAGTTTGAAGCAAATCGAGTAAAAATAAGACGCTGAATTAAAAGAATTTTGAAAATGACACACTTCCTGCTGCCAGTTGGTGGCGCTGTAACTTTGACACCTTATAGTTACATATATGCGAGCAACATATTACAATGAACAAACCGATGAAGTTTGATGAAACTCAGGAAATGTATGTGGATGTTATTAGGCACTTCCTGTTTCAAATTTTGTGCCCTAATTTCAATGCCTCACCACAGGCGAACCGAATCGAGATATCAAAAATCCGCTCGCAATTTTTCATCCTCAATGTCTTGAGATCATGTTCACCAAGTTTTGTGGCGAACGGGTGGAAAACCTCAGAGGAGTATTTCAAATTCCAGAGCATACTTTTTTTAAACAGCCCTGAATAGCTGACTTCCTGTTGGGCGGAGCCTATGACATAGAGTGTGAAAGTTGTTCGGCTCAATGAGATCTATAATTGTACTGAGTTTCATATAAATACATGCAAGTATGTGTGAGCTATGGTTCAGGATTTTCTGACGGTGTTCCAGGGGGCGCTGTAGAGCCTCTGTGCCCCGCCCGGGTTCCAGTCTCTGCGGCGACCTGATGGCCGCAGGTTCCAATGTGTATGCCAATTTTCAAGAGTTTTTGAGTATGTTAAGGCCCCCAAAAACCCCCGGAAGGTTAAAAAAAAAAAAAAAATAATAAGAATAATCCTTAGGGGAACAATAGGGCCCTGCGCCCATTGGCTCGGGCCCTAAATATAGCTGCAAGCAGCGATGTCGGGCTCAAGCCATCAGTGCAACGCCACCCCGGTGGCATCAGGATAACTGTGCCCAGCGGGCATAAGCATTTACAGTAACCCTCTGACAATCAGTTTTAAGGGATGCGGCAGTTAAAGGGTTAATCCGACCAATCTAGACTTTGAAATCACATACACAGAACAATATATATAACTTTAGTAACACTTTATTTTAATATTTATAAAATATGTATAAGGTGTGCATTGTAGCTGACACCTATATGAACACATTACAATTGCTTTGTGACTGCAAGTCTTTCTTCTCAAATGCTATTGAGCTTCAAATTTGCATTTGAGCCCATGTGAAAAAGTTGCATAATTTACATATGACTTACAGTTTGTTGCAATAAAAATCAAACATTCAATTTAATTGTGCATTATAGCTGTCACCTAGATGAACAATTACAGTTGTTTTTATGACTGTAAGTCATTCTCTTCAAATGCTACTGACGTTAGAAAAGTGTATAACAATATCACATGTAACTTTAGAGACCGGCCCTAAATTTGAGACTCTAGAAAGTCCAATGTCAAGACAACTTTATGCCTGTTTTATTTTCTTTATTTTTCTTTTCTCTGTGCTGGATTGCTGATGTCCTATACCCAGGCATAGATGTCCATCCATCAATTACGAACATTCAGCCGCAAACATGAGGTGTGAGCGGTCGCGAGCGCGGATGGGAGAATGGCGCATGTTTTTTTTTTTGTTTTTTTTTGAGCAACTGGGATGGTGCCCCCTCTGGGAGTTGGTGCCCTACGAAGACTGCATACTATGTTATACTGCATAATGTTAACAAATTAGACATTATTTTACAGTGTTACCAAATCCTTAAATAATGTATTAGTGTTTTGTAATGATTTTAATGACCTATAAGCATTTGTGAAATAGTTTTGCTTGCATTGCAGCTTTATCTGTCAGTTGAAGAGTTTTACTGTTACATCCATGAGATTAATAAATGTCATGTCACGTCACAGGTTGTCATAGGTCAGTATCAAATGAGTTTGAAATTATTATTTGCAGCACAAATTAGGGTTCTTAGGATGTTTTTAAATCCCTAAAACTGTCAGAAAAGGATAAGGCCTAAGAGATTTCTTAACCTGTAATGAAAGGAAAAAACACCACCATTAGCAACAACAAAAACAATAACAATTTAAAATACAGATTTTTTTTCCTGATTATTAAAGGGATGATTAGGTCTCTCGCTCTCTCTCTCTGCCAGACAGCCCCTCCCTACAGTCCACACACACTGTCACAGTCACCAACCCCCTCACACTCCCCCTCCCTCTCCCCCTCCCTTCCCTCACACAGACAGGGTGGCCAGAGTGAGATCATGTCAGTTGAGAAGTCTGACAGTTTTTTAATTTTCTTTTATCCATACAGTGTTGTAAAGTCGTGAAACTATGCATATTTCCTCAGAATGATTTGATCTTTGTATAAAAAATGCTTTGAAGTGTTTGGAAGCTGCAATTTAAACATACAAGACAAATAATGTTTCCCTTTTTACTGTCATTTCAAAAATTCACCACGACAAAACCGTTCAAGCTAACCAAAATCCGTTCGCAATTTAAGTTCCTCAATGGTTTTTCTTCATGTAGACAAAGTTTGGTGTGTATAGTGTACTTCCCCTGTGAGGAGTATGCATTAATTCACAACTGTAAAATCTCAAAAATACACATTCAAATCAAAATAGCCGACTTCCTGTTGATCGTAGCTTATGATTGTGAATTAGAAAGTTGTCCGTCTTTAAAAGAACAATTTATGTACCAAGTTTTGTGTCTGTAGCTAAAACTAACCCCCCACTTTTGACAAAAGGTGGCGCTATAGCCTGCCTCCTTCACGCCCTTTTAAAAGCTTTTGCCATTGTCTAGCTATCAATAATACCGATATGTATTTTGAGTTTCATGTAAGTCTGAGCTTGTTGTCTGCCTCAAACTCACCATAACAGAACATTCAAGTTTGACACGTTGCCATGGCAATGCCATATTAGATATCAATATCCCCACAACAGATTTACATCGGCCGTGTTTTGTCATTATTCTGATGAAGTTTTAAGGAAATCGAGTAAAAATAAGATGCTAAATTCAAAACATTTTGAAAATGACTCACTTCCTGCTGCCAGTTGGTGGCGCTATAACGTTGACTCTTAATAGTCACATATATACGATCTGTATCATACAACGAACAAACCAATGAAGTTTGATCAAATTCAGGAAATGTATGTGGATGTGATTAGACATTTCCTGTTTCTCATTTCTAGCCATAATTTCAACGCCTCGCTACATAAAATTCATATTATTTTTCTTTGAAAGATTTCTATAAATGATTTAAATCATACTTGTTTCTACAATAATTATTTAAAAGTAATCCTATAGCTCCATCTGGTGGCCATTATTGGTACTAAGAATTGAAAGCTTGATTTATATGTTATGATAGTTTTAATTTTATGCTGGCTCTTGAAAATGATAAAGCTATGAAACTTACTGTACTTCCTTCAAATTATGACTTCTACGTATATAAAAAATTATGAAGAGTTGGAATTAAAAATTGTAAAGATATAGTAAAATAACTATTGTATTTTTTTATGTTACTTTAATAAATTGCTATGGCCACACCATTTAAGGTATCCTAAACCCATTCGAAATTTAA
Source organism: Carassius auratus (assembly GCF_003368295.1). NCBI lineage: Eukaryota > Metazoa > Chordata > Actinopteri > Cypriniformes > Cyprinidae > Carassius > Carassius auratus. Next base: position 5,446 of record NW_020527212.1, on the reverse strand, counting down.
CATCTTCAGTATATTGGCTTCATGTTAAAAAAGTTTGGTGTGAACTACTTGTGTCTTCTTGGAGGAGAATGAATTCATTTACAGGCTGAGTTTATCATAAATCCACAATAAAATTTCTGAGTTCTGTATCAATTTGTGTTGTTTGTTTATTTTTATTTTTTTTATTTTTCATAGGAAGATAACTGACCCTTTACTCTCCTTTTTAATAAATGTGCTTATAAACCAAGAACAAGCTATTTATAGCTGTATTTATAAACTGCTTACTACTGATTATTAATATTGGGACAAGGCTTTATGAAGCATGAACTGACTATTTACTAATGATTGCAGTTATTATAAAGTGTTATCAATGCATTTGCTAATGTTAACAAATCAGATATTATTTTACAGTGCTATCAAATATATATATGTATATATATATATATATATATATATATATATACATATATATATATATATATATATATATACATATATATATATATATATATATATATATATATATATATATATATATATATATATATATATATATATATAGTAACACTTTACAATAAGATTTCATTTATAAACATTATGTTAACATGAACAATATTTATATAGCATTCATTCATGTCAGTTAATATTCCAAACTTAAACATTAAAACATTGTTTTATTGTGATTTTTTTCCAAGCACATTTTACCAATTCCAAACCATATCAATCTTAATAACTACCATTATTTTTTATTTAATCATTTATGAGTGCTATACAATAGTCCAGGAAAGCTGGAAGAGAAAAACTCCTTATATTCATGTGTGCAGAATTATTAGGCATGTTTTCTTTTACAGATGAAATGCGCTAAAAAAGAGTTTTAACTCAAACTGTTTTAACTCAAAGTCGAAAATTATGAAATACCCATGAGAAATATCAAACACAAATGCAATACAGAAATGGATAAGTTAAGACTTGACCATTGTACAAAAATGCTGACTGGGTCATGAGGTCAGAAAAGAAGAAGAAAAAAAACAGGTCAAGAAGAACTGACAAAAATAATTGCAAAATAATTAGGAATTAATGTGAAGATTAATTTTTTGTCAATTCTGCAAGACAGACTTTCAGGAAAGGAGGTGGAATAAAAATGAGCTCCTAAATCTTAATCCCGGATTCTGGAAGATTTATTCCTCAAACCATCAGACAAGAGGAGGTGGTGCTGGTCCTTCACGAGTCACTCTAATCTATTCATAAAGCCTATATATAAAGTCTTTATATATAGTATTTCACAATACTTCATGGTATTCTAATTAAATCATTTTTTGGAATCTTAGATCTCTCAGAACCTGACACATTGTAATTCTGAGATTCCAGGAAAGTGGCAGTTCTGTAAAATGTTGGCGCTGGAGACTAAATGCTCCCTGATAGTTTCACACCTAATTCACTTAACACACACACACACACACACATTACCCACAGTGACAGAGGGACAGAGTGTAACAGATGTATGATAGTTTCTTAATTTTCTATCATCCATATAGTGTTGTATAGTCATGAAACTATGCATATTTCCTCAGAATGACTTGTCTTCTATGTGTACATTTTTTTGAAGTGTTTAGAAGCTGCACTTAAAAAAAATAAAAGACATTTACTGGTTACATTTTTACTGTTATTTCAAAAAATCACCACGACAAAACCATTCAAGCTAATCAAAATTCATCCGCACCTGTTCTGTAAGATACATTCTTTAAACAGTGGTAAAAGAAGATGTGGTGCTGATCCTTCAAGAGTCTCTGAAAACGTATCTGTCCATAAAGCCTATAAAGAATTATTCTTAATATACGGTTCACAATACTTCAGCTTGTTTTTCTAATTAAGTGAGGGTCATTTTATCCGTAAAATACATAAAATTCATATTATTTTTCTTTGAAAGATTTCTATAAATGATTTAAATCATACTTGTTTCTACAATAATTATTTAAAAGTAATCCTATAGCTCCATCTGGTGGCCATTATTGGTACTAAGAATTGCCAGCTTGATTTATAAGTTATGATAGTTTTAATTTTATGCTGGCTCTTGAAAATGATAAAGCTATGAAACTTACTGTGCTTCCTTCAAATGATGACCTCTACGTATATAAAAAATTATGAAGAGTTGGAATTAAACATTTTAAAGATATGGTAAAATAACTATTGTATTTTTTTATGTTACTTTAATAAATCGCTATGGCCACACCATTTAAGGTATCCTAAACCCATTCGAAATTTAACATCTTCAGTATATGGCTTCATGTTAAAACAGTTTGGTGTGAACTACTTGTGTCTTCTTCGAGGAGAATGAATTCATTTACAGGCTGAGTTTATCATAAATCCACAATAAAATTTCTGAGTTCAGTATCAATCTGTGTTGTTGTTTGTTTATTTTTATTTTTTTTTATTTTTCATAGGAAGATAACTGACCCTTTACTCTCCTTTTTAATAAATGTGCTTATAAACCAAGAACAAGCTATTTATAGCTGTATTTATAAACTGCTTACTACTGACTATTAATATTGGGACAAGGCTTTATAAAGCATGAACTGACTATTTACTAATGAGTGCAGTTATTATAAAGTGTTATCAATGCATTTGCTAATGTTAACAAATTAGACATTATTTTACAGTGTTATCAAATCCCTTAAATGATTTGTAAATGTTTTGTAATGATTTTATTGACCTACAAGCATTTGTGAAAGTTCTGCTTGCATTACAGCTGAGTCTTGATCTGTGAGCTGAACAGATTTACTGTTACATCCATGAGATTATGTAAATTCAAATAAATATCATGTCACAGGATGTAAGAGGTCAGTATCAAATTAATTTGAAATTATTATTTGCAGCACAAATAAGGTTTTTTAGGATTTTTAAAAATCCCTAAAACTGTCAAAAAGGATAAGGCCTAAGATTTCTATGTGAGTGGCTAAATTTATTTGTTTTTATAACTATAATGCATAAACTATAAAATTATACAAAAAGTATAAAAAAGTACAACAGTTATTCTTTTCCAATGTTTTTTATTTATTTATTTATTTATTTATTTTTTTTGGATTTACATTTAAAAAATTAGCCTACTGCATTCATTTTAAACAGCTTGAATAAAACCTGTTAATATTTATTATAGACCACTGTAACTGTGTATAATCTAACAGACAAGTTTATTATGAAAATAAAAGTGTACACCAGATAAATTGGACGATAAAGAAATTGCTAACAATAGTATAATAGAGCATGTTTTAGGTTTTTAGGCGTTTAGATGCAGAAATGGACAAATCAAATGTAAAATAAAATGTAATTGATTTAATTAAATATAGATTAAGTCTTGTTAGAGCAAAATAATAAATAAATACGTACAAATATTAAAAAAGCAGCCAAGATGAATGAGTTTAATTTTTTATATAGATTAAAATTGAAGACAGAAGCAGCTGGTATATGCGGTCACTTAACATTAAAATCCAATAGATCCACTTCAGATTTATTTCTCAACAGTTTATGTTCACGTGGCTGTTTTCGTTTATATTCGCCAAGCTATTATGTATTTTGAAATAATCTTGTCCTTGATGTGTTCGTTCTTACGACGAAAGGCAGAATCCTGCAGCTCGAGAGATATTCTGACAGTCGCGTTTTCAAATAGTCTTGCACACTTAAACGGGTCACAAACACCTGCATTTAGCTCTTGTGTTATAATGGGTGTATTGTGTGCATTTATGGCAATATTTTATTTGAAAAAGCTCTTACACAAGAATAAATTCGTTTGTTTTGAACTTGTGACACTGTACGCGCTGATCGGAGGCGGTGATTTCAGATAGGCAGCCGCGAATATTTTCACACAAACAGTTCAAAAACATCTGAATTTAGCTCTTGGTGTGCTCTAATTGGTGAATTGAGTGATGTCGCTTTAATATTTTATTTGTTAAAGCTATAAAACAAGAATAAACTAGTTTTTTCTGAGCTCGTCATTCCACACGCTCATGCTCAGAGCGGTGATTCATCTCTCGTGTTTCTCACGTATCACTGACCACACATCAATTATTAATGAGCCCTGACCTGATAATAATCATATATGCTGGTTTAGCTTGTCAGTGTGAATTAAATCTAAGTATTTATTTGTATTTTAACCGATTTAAAAATGAAACTAAAAGAGAGTCTCCTCCCTTTCAGTCGAATTTCCCTTTCAGGAACTGAACCTGTAGGGGCGCATTTTCTCTCAGACAATGTAAGTCTCAGCACATAATACTCAAACAGAGGGACAGAGTGAGATGAGATGTCTGACAGTTTTTTAATTTCTGTTATCCCATACAGTGTTGTAAAGTCGTGAAACTATCCATATTTACTCAGATGACTTTTGTTTTGTATGAAAAAAGGTTTTGAAGTGTTTGGAATTTAAAAATGCAGGACAATTAATAATTCCATTTTACTGTCATTTAAAAAAATCACCACGACAAAACCGTTCAAGCTATCCAAAATCCTTTGGCAATTTAAGTTGTTTAAATGTTTGGCATCTTGTAGACAAAGTTTGGTGTGTATAGTGTTACTCTCCTCTGAGCAGTATGCATTAATTCACAGCTAAATGTAAAAAAAAAATCCACATTCAAATCAAAATAGCTGACTTCCTGTTGATCGTAGCTGATGACTGTGAATTAAAAAGTTGTCCGTCTTGATAAGAGCAATTTTTGTACCGAGTTTGGTGTCTGTAGCTAAAACTAACCCCCCCACTTTTGACAAAAGGTGGCGCTATAGAGTGCCTCTTCCACGCCCTCTTATGAACTTTTGCCAGTGTCTAGTTATCATAAATACTGATATTGTGTTCTGAATTTCATGAAATTCTAAGTATGTTATATGCCTTAAAATCACCTGAGAAGTATTCAAGTTGACATGTTGCCACGGCAACAATATTTTTAGATATCAATATCCCCCTAGCAGATTAATATAGGCTGTGTTTTAACATTATTCCGATGAAGTTTGAAGTAAATCGAGTAAAAATAAGATGCTGAATACAAAGCATTTTGAAAATGACACACTTCCTGCTGCCAGTTGGTGGCGCTATAACTTTGACTCCTAATAGTCACATATATGCGATCGACATCATACAAAGAATAATCTGATGAAGTTAGATTAAAATCAGGAAATGTATGTGGATGGTATTAACACTTCCTGTTTCTCATTTCTCGCCATAATTTCAACGCCTCGCCACGAGCAAACCGTTTGAGATATCAAAAATCCCCTGGCAATTTTTCATCCCAGTGTCTTGAGATCATGTTGACCGAGTTTGGCGGCAATCGAGTAAAAAACCTATGACAAGTATTTTCAAATTCCAGAGCATGCGCTTTTTACATAACTCTAAATAGCTGACTTCCTGTTGGGTGGAGCCTATAACATGCAATACGCAAGTTGTTCGGCACGATGAGATCTATATGTGTACTGAGTTTCATCGGAA